>NW_006429686.1:522542-524316 GCF_000325575.1 Pteropus alecto | reverse complement strand
GTTTTTTGCAGGTGCCTTTCCAGTTTTCCCAGTACCATTTATTGAAGAGGCGTTCCTTTCTTCAAAGTATATTTTTGGCTTTTCTGTTGAAAATTATTTGCCCGCATAAATATGGGTTTACTTCTGTCGATTCGATTCGTTCCACTGGTTTGTTTGTCTGTCTTTCTGCCAGTACCACGCTATTTTGATCACTGTAGCTTTGTAGTATAATTTGAAGTTGAGTGCTGCCTCCATTTAAATTTAAAAAAAAGCCGATGTAATTTTGATGGGGATTGCATTAAATCTGTATAATGCCTTAGATAATATGATCATTTAATTATGATGATTCTTCCAATCCAAGATCATGGAATATCTTTCCATTTCTATGTATCTTCTTCGATTTCTTTTAATAAGGTTTTGTAGTTTTCATTATATCGGTCCTTCACATGTTTCATTAAATTTATTCCTCGATATTTTATTCTTTTACTTTCAATTGCAAAAGGAATTAATTTCTATTTCTTTTTCTTACAATTCATGATTAGAGTTTAAGAATGCTATGGATTTTTGAACACTAATTTTTTTATCAAGAAACTTTACTATATTAGCTTATTGTTTCTAGTAGTCTTGTGGAGGAGTCTTTAGGGTTTTCTAAACAGAGAATCATGTCGTCTGCAAATAGTGACAGTTTGACTTCTTCATTTTCTACTTGGATGCCTTTTATATTTTCTCTTGACTAATTACGCTCGCTAGGACCACCAATGTTATATCGAATAACTGTGGTGATAGTGGGCAGCCTTGCCTTGTTACTGACCTTATAGGGAAGATTTTTATTTTTTCATCATTAAGTACAACATTGGCTGAGAGTTTGTCATAATATGGCCTTTATGATGTTAAGGTACTTTCCTTCTATATCAATTTTGTTAAGTGTTATGATCATAAATGTATACTGTATCTTGTCGAATAATTTTTCTGCATCTTTTGATATGATCATATGATTCTTATTTTTTCATTGGTTTATGTGGTCTATCACATTAATCGATTTGCATATGTTGAACCATCCCTGTACCTCTGGGATGAAGGCCACTCCATCATGCTATATAATCTTTTTAATATGTTGCTGTATTCAGTTCGGTAGATTTTTGCATCTGTGTTCATGAGAGTTATCGGTCTGTAGTTTCCTTTTGTGTTACCTTTACCAGGTTTTGTTATCAGGGTAATATTGGCCTCATAAAATGAGTTGGGAAGTATTGCCTCTTCTTAAAATTTTTGTAAGTTTTTGAGGAAAATAGGTATTAAATCTTCTTTGAATGTTTGGTAGAATTCAATGGTGAAACCATCTGGTCCTGAACTTTTCCTTTTTGGTAGTTTTTGATGATTGTTTCAATTTCCATAGTGCTGATTGGTCTATTTAGGTTTTCCAATTCTTCTTGATTCAGTCTAGGAAGGTTGCATTTTTCTAAGTACTGGTCCATTTTTTCTAGGTTATTAAATTTGATGTTATATACTTTTTCATATTATTCTTGCATGACCCTTTGTATTTCTGTAATATCAGTCATAATTTTCCCTGTTTAATCCCTGATTTTGTTTATTTGTGTCCTTTCTCTTTTTTCTTTAGTGAGTCTAGTCAGGAGTTTGTCAATTTTATTAACCTTCTCAAAGAACCAGTTCTTTGTTGCATTTATTTTTTCTATTGTGTTTTTGTTTGTTTGTTTTCAATTTCATTTATTTCTGCTCTAATTTTGATGATTTCTTTCCTTCTGCTGACTTTAGGCTTCATTTGTTCTTCCTTTTCTAG
>NW_006429686.1:518529-521302 GCF_000325575.1 Pteropus alecto | reverse complement strand
AAAAGGGTAGGTATATATATACAGTGGTCCCTTTTCTTCTGTGCATTTTTATCTCCGTTCTTCTTTGTGAATATAGATCTTTGAATCTTCTCCTTTTCAGTCATTGTTGTCTCAATTTGTCCCTGTGTATGGTGAACGTTCATTACTATCTTGCTATAGCAATTCTCTTATTATTTAAGCTTATAATGTCCTGTTCTTAGTATGGATTGCACTCCCCTGCTTCTATTTGCCTGATAGTCACTTTATTCCTAATTATATATTTTTGTTGTTGTTGTTGTTTTGTTATTTTGTTTTAAGTGAGCTGACCCCTTTCAGTATTTCCTATAGTGCAGGCCTCGTAGTGGAAAATTCTCTCAATTTTTGTATGTCTGGAAAGGTTTTAATTTCTCCTTCATATCTAAAGGAGAGCTTAGCTGGGTACATTATTCTAAGCCGGTAGTTCCTTTTACTTAATAATTTAAACATTTTATTCCATTCCTTTCTGGCTTGTAAGGTTTGCGCTCAGAAGTCCGCTGATAATCTAATGGGTTTTCCTTTATAAGTTACCATCTTCTTTTCCTTGGCTGCCCTGAGAATTCTGTCTTTGTCTTTGATTTTTTATAACTTTAATGCAATATGTCTTGGTGAAGGCATTTTTGGATTGAGATAAATTGAGTGTTCTGATGACTTCTTGAATTCCAAGCTCTAGTTCATTGCTTATATTTGCAAAATTCTCATCCACTATTTATCTGAAAATGCTTTCTAGTCCCTGCTCCTTTTCCTTACCTTCAGTAATGCCCATTATTCTTGTTCCCTCTCTTTATGGTATCTGCTTGTTCTTTTATTTCTCTTTCATTATTTTTCATTCCAGTTTCTCTCTTCATCCTTCTAATTTATTTCTAGACTTCCATCTTAAATATCACTGATCCTTTCCTCCATTTGGTCAACTCAATTTCCCAAGCTTCCTATTTCATTTTTCAGCTCTTGCAGTGTGTTCTTTATCTCCAGAAGGTCTATTCAGTTCTTTTTGAGGGTTTCAATCTACTTACTCTGCTCATCTAGTTATTTTATCAATTCCTGAATTTGTCAATATGACTTCTCTCGGAACTCACTTCGTTTTTTCAGAAGTAGCTTCCTGAATTCTCTGACATTTAAGTTGCATATTTCTATGTGCGTAAGCTTATTTTCTGGAGATTTTTCTCTTTCTGAGATGCCTTGTCACCTTGGTTGTTCATGGTGTTTAATGGACTATTTCTGTGCCTGGGCATTAATGGAAATGTATTCTGCTTTTTGTTCAGAAAGAAGATTTAGTACATAAAGGTTTCTCTTTAGCCTGCTGCAAGGAAGGCACTTTTCTTTGGTTTTCAGTAGATTGCATCTAAGCTTCTTGGATCCCTGCTTTATATAATGCTTTATTAATGCCTTTTAATTTTCTTGTAGATATTTGATCACACTCGCTACCCTCATTCTCAGTCCCTGTCAGTTTTAGCAACAGTTTTGTTAGCATTTGCTTATATCCCCTGGGCTCTTGGAGGATATGAGTGGAGGGGCCCTTTGTGTTGTGGGTTGGGGGCTGCTGCTCAGCTTTGGTTTTGCAACCACGGCCAGTTAAAATTAGCTCATGTTTCTCTGCTCTCCCAGTTTTCTGCTTTCTGCCCTGATGACTGGGCCCTTCCACCAGTTATGTGAAACTCACAACTCTCCCTGGCAGGGCTCTTCGGGGAACTTTCTGCACCTTCTCCCCTCCCCCTCCTCTTACAGGGAGCTCCAGTGGCTGTGAGAGGCAACTTCTTTATTTCTCCCAGTCCACTGCCCAACACCTAAGGTTCTGACCTGTGGTAGCTCTTATGTGCAGATCCCACACTCAGACGTGTTGGTGTACAGTTTGGGTGTTTTATGTTGAGTTTTAGATGTTGAACTTATTGCTGTTTCAAGTGGAGAGATCTGAGGAAGTCTCTCACTCTGTCATGTTTCTTCTACATCTGTAGTTATCTTTTAAATCATATAAGAAAACAGATAAGTTACAAACCAAGAATATATTAATACTGATTTTTTTTATTTTTATACTTAGTTACCTTTGATGGTATTTTTAATTTCTTCATGTGGATTTGAGTGACTGTCTAGTGCTCTTTTATTTCAGCCTCAAAGACATCCTTTAGCAGTTCTTATCGGACAAGTCTACCAATGACAAAGTCCTTCAGCTTTTGTATCCCTTGGAGAATATTTTAATTTCTCCTGTATTTTGAGGATAGTTTGATAGATATATAATTCTTTGTTGCCTTTTTTTTTTTTTTTTTTTGGTTTTTGGATATATCTTCCCATTGCTTTATGGACTCCATGGTTTCTGATGAAAAATATCCATTGTTAATCTTATTAAGGAAGCCTTATAATAGATGAATCATTTCTCTGTTTCTGCTTCCAGTATTCCGTTTGTCTTTGTCTTTTGATAGTTTGATTATAATGTGCCTCAGCACGGATCTCATTAAGTTTTTCTTACTTAGGTTTTGTTAAGATTCGTGGATGTGTAGATTCATATTTTTTTCATTATATTTGGAAGGAGTTCTGTCATTACTTCTTTAAATAGTCTTTCTTGTCTTTTTCCCCTACCCCGCTCATTCTAGACTCTCATTATGCATATGTTGGTACACTTATCATATACTATAGGCTCTCCTCATTTTTCTTTATTTTTCTTTCTTATTCTCAATTGACTTATCTTCAAGTTTGCAAATTTTTTTTATTCTGCTTGTTCATATCTGCTATCAAGCCCCTCAAGTGATTTTTTAAAAATTTTCAG
>NW_006429686.1:513917-518397 GCF_000325575.1 Pteropus alecto | reverse complement strand
GATGATATTCTCTATTTGGTAAGAAATCATTTTTATACTTTCTTTTCATTCTTATTATATGGTTTCCTTTAGTTCTTTGAATATGTTTAAAACAGTTATTTTAAAGCCTTTGTCTAGTAACTCTAATGTCTGAGTTCCATGGCGATAGTTTCTATTAAGTTATTTTTGTCCCCTGTATATTGGCTATACTTTATTGTTTATTTTTATGCCATGTATTTTTTTTGTTGAAAACTAGGCATTTTGAATATTATAATGTGGCAGTTCTGGATATTAGATATTCCCTCATTCCCAAAGTTTGTTGTTGCTGCTTATTTCAGTTGTTATTTTTTATATAGTTACTTTTTTGAACTAATTTTTTAAAGTCCGTGTTATTTCCATGTGTAGTTAATGAAATCTTTGCTCCACTAGCTTAGCTGTCAGCTAGTCAATGGACATAGATTTCTTCATATGCCTGAAACAAACAAACAAAAAACCTTTCAAAATGGGCTCTGTATGTGTGTATTAGGGTATGCCTGCAATACTCAGCATGTCATTTACAACCGTGCCTTTGACTTTACTTCCTGTTTGCATAGAGCCTGAAAGTCAGCCAGAGGTGAAGCCTAGGTTTACCTCAGGTATTTCTGGAGAATGTCCCCAGCCCTAGGCATGAGTGTGAACTTATAGATTCCCAGAAATATGGCAGGGATTTTGAAGACCCTTATTGTTCAAAGCATCTCATTCCTCAGCTTTTCTTCCCAAGCTTTCTGATTAGTCTATTGATTGTCCCAACTGTTACTGATTTTCTCAGTCAGCAATGATTAAGTCATTGGCCTTTCAATGTTTTCAACAGATGCTCCTTTTTCTAGACATCTCAGCAGTAGAGAAATTCAGAGTTAGGTGAAATAAAGGCAAGCTTTTCCAGCCTGTTCTCCAGAGAGCCATCAGACACACCAAAGCAAACAACCATAATTCTTTGAGGAAAAAGGTCCATTCTGCTCATTCTGGTACTTGAATCTTGACCTAGAATGTAAGCCATTGTCTTCAAGACCACCATTTAGCCAGGGAGCAGAATATGCAATCGAGATCATTTAAAATTTCAAAAAGCTGTCTCTTTTTACTGAAATTCAGCTATAGTTTTTCTTGATTAAGCATTCTCCTCATTGCTATAAGATTTTAGTTATTTTCCAGAATTTGGAAACATTGATTCTGACCATTTTTGCCAGTTTATTAGTTATTTTTGTGAAATAATGGGCCTTTAGAGAGCTCTCTATTCTACCATTTATTTCTAATTGAGCAGACTTAATGAGCTTTTTTGCTTAAAGACTTTTCCAGCCTAAAGTCTTTCTAATTAGACTCCAGCAGTAGTTGGCATTTAAATTCCACAAGGCCATTCTTATGAACTGAATTGTTTTCTTTCAAAATTTATATGTTGAAACTCTTACCCCCAATGGGACTATATTTGGAGACAGGTCTTTTGGGATGTAATTAAGGTAAAACGACGCCATAATGTTGGGATCATGATCGGATAAGATTGGTAGCCAAAGGGGGAAAAGAAAAGAAGAAGGAGGAGGACAAGGAGGAGGACGAGGAGGAGGAAGAGAAGGAAAGACTCTCTCCATTTGCACACACTGAGGAAAGATCATGTCAGGACAGAGTGCGCTACTGGCTGTCTGTAAGCCAAGAGGAACATACTCACCAGAAACTGATCCTGTTGCACCTGGATCTTGGATTTCTAGCCTCCATAACTGTGAGAAAATATATTTCTATGTTTAATCCACTCAGTTATTTTGTATGGCAGCCTAAGCAAACATGTTTGTTACTGAGAAGTGGGATGCTGTTGTAGCGAATACAAAAAAAAAAAAAAATGTGAAAGTGGCTTTGGAACTGAGAATTAGGTAGAGGATGGAAGAATTTGAAGGTGCAATCTAGAAATATAGACACGAAGGGTGATTCTAGTGAGATCTCAGCTGGGAACAAGAAATATGTTATTAGAAACTGGAGGAAGAGAGATGTTTGTTATAAAGTGACAAAGAACTTTGCTGAACTGTGTTCTAATGTTTTGTGGAATGTCAAACTTGCAAGTGATTAAATCAAATATTTATCTGAGCAAAGTTTTAAAAGAGTGGCTTGGTTCCTCCTGACTGCTTATAGTAAAATGTGAAAGAATAGAGATGAATTGGAGAAGGAATTGTTAAGCAAAAATGAACCAGAACTTAAAGATCTGCAAAATGCTCCACCTATTCATATTTCAAAAAATGAAAAAGCAGTTGTGGCTGGACTATCACTTGATAAAAAGTTTGTGGAGTTATATTAGCAGAAACACTGCCAGTTTGTAATAAAGAAGATGGAGATGGGACAAAATGAAAGACTTCATCTTGGATTTGACAGAATGGGACAATAGAGCTATTTGGCTGCAAATATATGCTGTTCTTCAAGAAAAAGGGGAAATGACCCTGAAGACAGTTTAGAGATAATGACAGCTATCACCTCAGTTTCAAAAAGCCAGATGACCTCTCCTTGAAACCTTGGAGTCAGGAATACCTGGAATCTTCTAGGTAGGAGTCTGACCCTACAGAGCTGCTGGGGAAGGTCCTCCCACCTACAGCTGTGGGAATGATGCTGCCACCGCAGTGAGCCTGGGAGCAGAGTTTTGAAACAAGGATTATGCTTGAGCTTTAAAATCACGTGAAATTTGCCCTGCTAGGCTTTGGATTTGTGTGGGACCAATCATTCCTTTTTTCCTTCCAATTTTTTCCTGTTTTGAAATGGAAATGTTTATCTTATGCTTGTCACATCATTGTATTTTGGAGGCACATAAATCGTCTGGTTTCACAGTCATAGCTGAAGAGCAATTTTGCCTCGAGATGAATTGTACCTTGAGTCTCACCTATATCTAATTTAGATGCTATGTAGATGACTTTGGACTTTAAACTTCACAGTTGATGCTAGAATGTGTCAAAACTTTGGGGGCTATTGGGATGGAATTACTATATTTTGCTTACAAGAAAAAAACGAATTTGAGAGAGTCAGGGGTGGAGGTCTATGAACTGAATTATGTCTCCTTCAAAATTCATATGTCGAAGCCCTAATGTCCGGTGAGACTATATTTGGAGATGGGATGTTTAGAAGGTAATTAAGGTAAAATGGTGTCTTAAGTGTAGAGTCCTAGTATAATAGGATTGGTGGCCATATAAGAAAAAAAAAGAGAAAAATCTCTTTATGCATATGATCTGAAGAAAGACTTTGTCAGGATATAGTAAGAAGGCATCTGCTTGAAAGTCAGGAAAAGAGTACTCACCGGAAACTAAAGCTGCTGCACCTTGATCTAGGCCTTCCAGCCTCCATAACTGTAAGAAAAGTCATTTGTGTTGTTTAAGCCACCCAGTCTCTGTTATTTTGTTATGGTAGCCTGAGAAAACTAAGACTCTATTGCTTTCTGTCTTTAATCTCAAATCAGATAATTCTTGCAATGTGCATCCCTTTCTTGACACATCTTGCTAAATGCAGCAAGTAACGACCAATACACACTATCAACATTCTCCTCCTAGAGACCCAGGATATTGGTCTTTGGTCTGATATCCAAGTGATCATGGATGATGAATTCACTCAATGTTTGCTGCTGCACTTAGGTCTCTATATCTCCAATTTCCAACTTTAACTTCCTCACTATATACATCTTGTCCACTAAGCGAAAGCCACGTTGTAGGTTTTTATTATGGGTGAATTCCACTTCAAAGTACCAATCTCTGTATTTTTTAGTATAATGTTAGTTGCTGTTATAAGTACATCCCAAAATTTCTGTGACTTAATAAAAGTTTACTTTTCATTCATGTAACAGTACAATGTGAGTATTCCTGGACATAAGGTAACTTTCCTTCGTATAATGACAGAGAAAATTGAATCTTTTTCAGTGCAAGCTGAAATTTGAGAGACCTTGTCCAACAAAAAAAAAAGTGGAGAAGGGACACAGGCTCCATAACTTCCATGATTCAGAAGTGATATACATCACTGACCTATCCATTAAGCACAGTAGTCACAAGGCCTACTGTTTACAATACTCTTAGGGGACTCATAAAAAAGGTTTAATTGTAATTTATTTTGAAAACAGAGGGCAAAATGAACATGATAATAATGAACATATAACCATGAATTAAGCCTGGATTTTATCTTTATACCAATGCAGTCATAAACTATCCTTTTGTAGAAGAAGGAGCCCATGAAATCTAAAGCAATTAGGGCCCTTACAAATTGCAATGTGGTCTAAGTGACATTTCTTCCTATATTTCTTTGGTGTGATCTGTATTAGTTTTCTATGGCAATTGTAACAAATTACCACAAACTTAATGGCTTAAAACAACAAAGATTTATTGGAGGTATCACTTTGTAAATTATATGAATGTTTAACCACTATGCTATATACCTGAAACTAATATAAAATGAATTTGAATGTCAACTGTAATTGAAAATATAGAAAAAGAGCAAGCATAATAATAATAATTTA
>NW_006429686.1:513188-513833 GCF_000325575.1 Pteropus alecto | reverse complement strand
AGAAGTCCAAAATTAGCTTTACTGAGTCAAAACTAAGATGTTATCAGGGCTGTACTCTATCTGTAGGATGTAGGAGAGAATTCATCTCTTTGCCTTTCCAGCCTCTAATGCTGTATTTGATCAGAGAATATGGTTGGTATGATTTCAACACTTTATATTTGTTCAGGCTATTTCTGTGTCCCAGTATGTGGTCGATTATTGAGAATGTTCCATGTGCACTAGAGAATGTATAAGCAGCTGTTTTGGAAGGGAAGGTTCTGTATATGTGTAAATTATGTCCAGTTGGTCTAATGTGTCATTTAAGGATGTTACTTCCTTATTGTTCTTCTGTTTGGATGATTTGTCCATATCTGACAGTGGAATTTTTAGGTCCCCTACTACGATAATGTGTTGGTCTGTTTCTGCCTTTAGTTCTGTTTGTAATTGATTTACATATTTCGGGGCTTCCTGATTGGAAGCATACATATTAATAAGTGTTATGTCTTCTTGGTGCATGATTCCCTTTATCTCATGAATTTCCCTCATTATCTTTCTTTACCTTTTTTACACTGAAGTCTATTTCATTTGATATTAGTACCGCTACTCCCACTTTTCTCTGAATACCATTCGCTTGAAATATCATTTTCCACCCTTTCACATTTAGTC
>NW_006429686.1:501994-504273 GCF_000325575.1 Pteropus alecto | reverse complement strand
TGTTTTCACTTCTGCAAGTCAGAAGTCCAAAATTAGCTTTACTGAGTCAAAACTAAGATGTTATCAGGGCTGTACTCTATCTGTAGGATGTAGGAGAGAATTCATCTCTTTGCCTTTCCAGCCTCTAATGCTGTATTCCTTCCTCCATCTTCAAAGCCAGCAACATAGCATCTTTAAATCTCTCTGCTTCCATCATCATATCACCTTCTCCTTTAGTCAAGTCTCTTTCTGACTCCCTCTTAAAGAGATACTTGTGATTGCATTTAGGTCTCATCGAGATAAACCAGGGTAAACTCCCCATCTCAAGGTCCCTAACTTTCTCATATCTGCAAAGTCCCTTTTGCCATGCAAAGTTAACATTCACAGGTTTCACATATTAGGAATTACATAACTTTGGGGGCCATTATTCAGTCTACCACAAAAACAAATCACATTATTTCATTTAACTGCACACAGGTGTGTAGAAAATGTAGGCCCTTGTTGGACAGCTATTTGCCAGAAATAACCCTTCACTATGGGTGTGTGAGAAGGAGAGCTAACTGAGTCTGTGACACTTCTCTATAGTGTTGTCACAAAATTAATTGAGATAATATATGTAAAATGTTTAGCATAGTACCTTGCACATAGTAAACTCTTGATGCCACAAAACATCTATTATTATTCTGTTCATTCTTGTTGTTCATTTTCTGTACTGCTCTGTCGCTACCTCTTATCCACTCTCTACTGTTTTGCTCTTGACACTTTGCGGCCAAGGGCTAATGTTAGAAAATAGTTTCCAAAACAAATCTTTTTCACCCAAATTGGATAGTCTTACTTCAGAGTGGTATAATACTTTCTCAGACTGCTTAAATAACCCTGTCTGTCAAGGAATTTGAAACCATTTTCTAAGGATGAGACTCTAAAGCATTGTAAGGAGACTGCACAAAGCCAAGTCAAATTGACTCCCTCAGGGTTCAATTTACCCAATTCATAAACTTAGAGTGAGTTTTTTGCACACTAAAGGCCGAGAAAGCCTTTGTGTCTTTTCTTTGAGGGCCTCAGTACTCATGACCCAAGATCTAATTATCAGCTCCAAAGTTACTTTCACCCTACCTTCCCAGAAAACCTTGGGCTCTTCATGTAAATGTCTTCATAGTGGCTGCTCTGATAGCTCACTGTCCTTATGGGACATGTACACATTAGTATTGACCAAGACACATAATGCATGCCTCCTCAGGTCAGGCCTACTGTCCTTGAAAAGTCTTCATCCTTGTCTAAGAACTCTCTCCTTTCAGCCATGAGTCTCAAGCATGGCTTCCAGTAAGGTACATCAGAATCTTTCCTAAGCTTTGTTCTCCAGGAAAGAATATTTTCCCATATTCCAGGAGGTACTAGAGTGTGTGCACAAATTGCTATTTTGTACCACCCTCTTTTGGCAGCAGAAGTTAGCAGATACACTAGCCTTTGAGAAAGGAACCCATGCCCTGCTGTTACCCTGCTTCCTCTACCTGTTTAACTGAGCCCCAAGTGGAGAATTAAAAAAAAAATAAACTCCATAAGTTTTGCTTCAATTCCCAGTAGTCATCATAGAAATCCAAAAGCTGCATGAATGAGCCACACATCTAACATGACTCTATTGCAGAAAACTAATAATGACTGAGACATGTTGAAATGTATGCGTATGAAGACAAACTCACAGAGACCTTATGTGATGTGAAAAGAGCAGCTGTCAGTACTCATGTCCCTGGGCAGGGGAGAGTACCTAAAAGGTTGAATGAGGACCAAGGCATCAAAAGAGAACTTGAGATTGGCATCAAGACAATGCATTAATGAGTCCCTATAAAATGAAGGTTATGGCAAGATGAGAACCAACTCAACCAATGCAAGTAGGGATAGATAGAAGCCAGTGTAGAAAGGAAATATCAGCAGAAGCCACTGTAAACAGATGCTAAACACCTTGGACAAGAAACTTCTATCAGGGAAATCCATGACTGAGCTCACTCCTTCTATGTTAGCAAAACCATTGTGGGGGTTGGGAATGATAAGAAAGATGAGAGAAAGCCTTGAAGTTATATATATATGTTCACCTCGCCTCCAAAAAAAGGAAAAGTTTGTAAGTGACTGAACTTGCCTTGAAGTGACCAGATAAATTTCTATGCTATTAAAGGAATAGAGTGGTCAAGAACAAAGTTCAATGAAGTTAAAAGAGAATAAAGCAATATGCTTTTAACTTCTATAAGCTACTTCAGGAACTATATCCAAATTTATTGTATTCATCAGGACTCTTCAGAGAAAACAGA
>NW_006429686.1:491872-500398 GCF_000325575.1 Pteropus alecto | reverse complement strand
GCTGTTTAATTATGTTAACATGTGCTACATATATTATGAAGCTACTTTACTGTAGATATTCAACACTTTAAATCTAACTGTTGAATATATATTTTATCATTATGTAATGAACCACCTTCATACTACCAATGCCTTGTGCCTTAAAATATGTTTTCTATGACATTGTGATAACAGTTTTCTTTTAGATTGGTTATGTCTAATATATTTATTTCGAACTTGGCTCATATTTATTTACTTATTTACTTATTTATTTTAGGAACTTGGCTCACATGATTGTGGAATCTGGTGAGTCCAAAATCTGCAGGGCAGACTGGCAGGGGGGAGATACAAGAAAGGATTGATGTTGTAGTATCATCCAAAGGGCACCTTATTTATTTACTTATTTACTTATTTATTTTAGGAACTTGGCTCACATGATTGTGGAATCTGGTGAGTCCAAAATCTGCAGGGCAGACTGGCAGGGTGGAGATACAAGAAAGGATTGATGTTGTAGTATCATGTCCAAAGGGCATCCAGAGGCAGAATTTCTTCTTTCTGTCTTCACAAATCTGGGCCCTGTAGGGTTGCAAGTCATGATCCCCAAAGGGAAAACGCTTTTGCCATGAAACTCAGGAAGAGTCCCATTGAAGTATAAGTTATGGATGTTGCCTGGATACTTCACGATACTTTTGTCAAGGTAATTGCAGGCAAAAAGAGGAATTACCATCTGTGGTGGCTATTCTACAGACATAAGATGGACCCCTGCTAAAAATTAGTTTCCCTCATTGGCTCAAAGGAGGGAATATCATGGCTCTCTTATAACTTGCCCAGATGTGGGGCACAAAGGGGAAGAGGGAGAGGTGAGATTTAAAAGATGTCAGCAATCAAACATCAAAAAATGGAGTTGGACTCTTTATTATACCATCTAGACAGGGACAATTGATTTTTATCATCAGGAGGAGGAAGAGATATCATTACATAATAGGGACTAGGTGAATATTCTTGGCATCCAAGCAGTCCACATGGGTGCCTCTTGGTACTCCTTTGACCAACTTTGATGTGAAATCAACATGTGCAATAACCTTGGCCAGAGGAAAGCATGGTAACCAGTGGCTCAAGACTTATCAGGGATGAAGATCTCAGTCATGTCACCAGGTGAGCTACTGAGACAAGCTGAAATGAAGGGGAATCTAGAATGGATAGTGGAGGACCCTGGAGGATTTGCTTCCTGGATTTATATAAAGAAGTACATTTCAGCAGCATAAGGAGTGGACTATTTGGACATGGAGGTTAGTGTTCTTAAAAGAAAAGATACCTGGGAGTCCTCTCTCTCTCTCTCCCTTCCGCCCCACCCTTTCTCTCCACACCCACAAATTGGAGGAAAGATCATGTGAAGACACAGCTCGGAGGCTACAACCAGGAAGAGATCTCACCAGAAAAGGAATTTACCAGCACTTTGATGATAGACTTCTAACCTCTTGAACTGGGATAAGCATTTTAGGTCAGTGGGTAGTTCTCCTCCATGTAGGTATTTAGATATCAAGGTCTTCTCATCTTGTTTTCTGCCAAGGCAGAGTTTTTTTTAACCTGGCATCCATAGAACCTTCAAGTAAGTCTAAGGATAAAATTCAGAGGACCTATAAATTTGTTTATGAAAATTTTCATCTTTAATTTTACCAAACACCAAACAAAATTTAGCATTTTTTTTTTCATTTATGAATCTGGGCCACAAACCACAGCTGTATCTGTGATTTTGTTACATTCACAATTCACATGTATGATCATTGTTGCAGATATCTTGAAATATCATTTATATTTCTTATTACTATGGAAGTAATATATTTGTTATTCTTGTTATAAGATCTTATTAACTAATGTTGTTGTGGAAGCACATATATTACTATATCAATAATTTTAGTTGTATTATTTTTATAATTATACTTCAATATTACTGATGCATTTTGTAATCCTAAAAAAAAATTTTGGTATTTAAAATATTCTGAAAGAGACACATATGTTACACCAGACTTCCAAGAACCCTTCATCTGCTTGGTGGTCAAACTGGTTCATAAGTAAGTATATACTCCAGTTCAAAGGAGATGAAAAGAGAGTGAAGGAGGTACCCAACTGTTGCAATATCCTGGTCAGTAAGTGTCACACATCACTTACACTCATATTCCAGTGATGAGAACTTAGTTTTATAGCTACACCTAACTGCAAGGGGGGCTAGGAGATGTAGTATATCATGGAAGCCATGTGGCTATAATTCTATCACAATAGAAAAAAGTAAATAAAGTTGGTGAATTCTATATAATAAATAACACTACTATCTTATACTTTGTCCCCCAATAAGTTTTCTCCCTTGCATTCTAAAAGTATGTTCATAAAATTTCTTTTTTTTCCTGTGTATACAGATTTGTTTCTTCTCTTCCACTTCATCCTTGATAATATTTATTTATTTTTCTTGTTTTGCTGCATTGACTAAGACCTACAGTATAATGTTAAATAGAAGCACTAATATAGAGAATTTTTATGTTGATCCTAATTAGACTCCTAATCTAGTAGAAATTCTGCTAAAAATCTTTCACCATTATGTGACATTTTTCCTATAGTTATTTTATGGGTATCCCTTATGAGGTTAAGGAAGTTGTTTTTGTTCCTAGTTTGCTAAAATGAGCTGAAATTTATAAGATGAATTAGTGATAGTCTTTCATGATTTGGCCACAGGAATGAATGATTTGAATGAGGTTTAGTCTCTAATGACATACATGAATTATTTGAAAGACAGTGTCTTGGTAATTCCTGACTTGCCACTGGAGATACTGATATTCCTCCCAGAACAACCTCTGATCCAATTTATTTGGGGAGATTTAGAAAAGAGCTTGTATGGCATTTAATCTGGCCTTCGGAAGTAGGGCCTGACTTAGAGAACATAAATGTGCAAACAAGGACACCTACACTTCAACCTTTGTTCTGACACCATCCCACTCTCTGAAGTTGACCGAAAGAAATAACAACTAATATTTACAAAACTTTTTATCAGATGTCTGGCTCTGTGATGAGCACGTTACATATTTTGCAGCATGGAATGTTCACGAAATCCTGATGACATAGATATTATCAATGTCCCCATTTTACAGATGAAGAAAAGAAGATGTGCAGGGTTTAGTACCTTTATGTCCAAGATCATAAAACAGTATAAGCGGCAGAGCCAAGACTGTAACGTAACTCCAGTGAAACCAAACTTTATGTTAGCAAAGAATTTTCTGTACTACAAGTCACTTTCCATTTTGGGGTTTCTAATTTCTTATATATAAAACCAAATGTGAACTATACCAGGAATAAGCAAACCTCCATGCAAAATGGATCTAATAAGAAAACACTGGAATGAGTGTGGGCTATATACTTTTCTAAACATGCATATTTCTGCCAATCTGGAACCACAGTATCTGCAAAAGCACTTATGCATTATTTCCCTGTCGCTAAAGAGTTTCACCTTAGGGGTAGAATTTCAAACACCACATCATTAATACTCACTGTACTGTTTATGTGTACTGAGTTCTAACACTGAGGCTTTAAATACAAATTGTCTAAGATGAAATCTAGTTTGGTGGTTGGGATGGCATATATAGGGAAGGGGAAGTTGTGGAAAGATCTATGGGTAGAGGGATATCAAACTTCAGTAAAAGTAGAGACAAAAGGACAGGTTTGTACTTTAGTGATGTGAAACAGGGGTGCAACATTTGGAAAGGAATCTAATTAGGATATAGAAGAAGAAAGGCTATGAGATATAATATGAATGAATTACTTTCTTTTCTCACTCCTAGATTATAAATTAACAATAAGAAAACTTTTTTTTGAGGGAGAGGTGGGCTTGTACAGAAAAGTTCACCTTTGTCTCTCTTACTCTTTTGTCCCATGCTTATTAGGTCACAAAAGCCTCATCCCTAGCAGTAGCTCTGAGTCTATGACTCAGTCCTATCATGGAAGCACCTTTTTTACAGTTTACCAATGGCAGTTCTGGCAAGTGCACAAAGACCCATTCTGATGGGAAGAAGGGAAGGAGGTTGAGAAGTTCACATACAATCCACTACGTTTGCATTGTTTGATATTCATTGATCTTATTATTAGAATACTGTGATATAAGTAACTGACTTGCATTTCAATTATTCTCCAGAGGGCAGAATAGGGGGCATTTGCCAGCCCAGTAAAATTTGTTGGAGCTAACTAGCTAGGGAGATTGCTGATAAAGAGGAATGCCTTTTTTGTGCTTCAGATAATGAGTCACTTATTGACTATCTGAATATTTGGTCACAGGAGTGGCCTCTTTCACACCCAGTGTAGTTCCTTTAGGGTCCAATCTCCACCCTTGACCAAAGGAAGGCACGTCCAAGCCCAAATTGTTCATATCAGCCTATACTATTTATTACCCATTGCAATAAGTACATGCAATTTGCTAACAGCCTCTTTCCCAACTACACTTTAGTTGGGTCCACAACTTTCCCTAGAAAAAGAATGCTCCTGGTGTTTTTCTCCAATATCAACAACAAGAAAGATTTATCTAATTGGATGATAGGGCGAAGGAGAGTTATCTCAGCCTGATCCGGAAATCTGACTTCAGGGACAGCTACAGCTTCAGTTCCCTTTTCACCAATGTGTAGCACAGCCTTGTGGGCAGCCTGTGGAGGGAGAACAAACACTGCTGATCCCCTCAAGGAACAGGAAAAGTCTTGGGAACAGTTTGGAAGCAAGAAATGAAAAAAGGAAAAACAGGACTACTCCTTTACTGTACTGTGTTGATGGTGCTTCAAATGAAAGCTACTTGGCTAAGTGTAGTTAACTAATACCTGATTATTTTATAGTTAGCTGTCAGAGAGCCATATCATTCCCCATGGCTTTCTGGCTCTATAAGTCACTTCTTAAGCTTTCCTCTGCCACTGCCACCTCCTCCAGAACTGTATCTCATCAGAGTCAATTCTGATGATTAATTTCTTTATCAGAATTATTTTAGAACATGAAGGTCAGGGATGGAAGTAACTGTTACAGTGACTTGTTCGGGTGTAATGAGAATGACTATAGAGTGAATCTGCCTTAGGAAAAGCGATTCTGCATCCCTATGCTTCAGAATCCTAATCAATAAAATGGGAGATGAATTAACTGACTCTCAATGGTCCTTCCGTCTTATTCATTCAGCATCTCTAATCTACCAACTTACCTTAGAAAGTTTAAGACTGTTGTCCTCTGTGACTTCAGGAAATTTGGCATTGTCAGCAAAGGCATCCTGGATGCCCATCTTCAGAAGGATGTCTCCAAGGTCGTATGTGGCAGAAATTGAAAATTTTGGAACAAACACGTCAATCCACCTATGGGGGTAAGGGTAGGGAACACACGACTATAAGAACACCAAACATGATTTTCTTCCCCTCTCTGTCGCCATGGTATTATATTGCACTATGATACTCCCCTAGATATTGACAACCACTGCTATGTAGGTCAACACATGGCACCAAAACTACAGAAGTTATCCTGGAAAAAATGTGCTCTGGGTCAGTCTATGTTGAACTGCAGCACTGGAAGGAGAGAGATGTAACTCTTTCATGATCAAGAAGAAACATCCCTGGAATGTTGGCCAAGGTTGGGGAGCCGGTAGCATGATTTCAATGGATAGCAAAAACACCTGGAGAATTTCATGATTTTCTATCTAGGACTCCCACCCCAGTAGGGCTACCAATCTGCTTCAGCATAAAAATCCTACCCATCCCCTAAGCTTTACTTGGCCTCTGAGAAGCAATCAATTTACTTGACTTTGGAGAGTTCATTTTATCTTTCCAGCCCTGACTTCCTCATTTGAAAAATGCCTATGATAAAATTTATTTTCCCGTTTTCTTGACGTGCTTTGATAAAGCGGAATATGTAAAGTGCCCAGCAAAGGGACTGGCACAGTGTATATTCTCGGCATATTTTAGTGGTCCTCACACAGCTGTTAAGTAGTTCAGGTTGATTGTCCTGCCTCTGAGTTTCTGCTAAACTCAATTTTACTTGTACCACTATGCCCACCCTCCACTTCTCACATCACCTAAAATGTTTACCCCTTCTTCAGTAAGCGGTTCCACTTCTTCAATGTTTTAGATGACATGGCCCCTTCTACCCAGTCCATCCTGCCCTCCTTAGGAAGGACAAAGAGTGCCAGAGCGTTCTTGCTATAGTCCATTTGCAGCACTGTGCAGTTCAGGTCTGTATCCACCAGGTGATAGTATTGTTCCATCTGGTGCATCATGGGCACGTGCACTGTTGTGGTCTTGTCCACTAAAAAGCTGGAACCCTCTTCTGTCTTAGATGGATCAAAAGGATTTGCCCATTGGGCTTGAAATACAGAAAGAAAAGAGTTGTTTGTTTTAAACCAGTGTGAGCTTTTCTATCAGTCATCTCATCTAGTAATTAAGATCACCACAGAGATAGATACCTACTGTCAACCAGTTTTATAGTGAGTAACTGAGGCTCAAGGAGAGAAAGTATCTTTACATGGTCTTCCAGCTAGCTGCTGGCAGAGCCAAAAGTCACACCCAGGAATGTTGAACTCCAAGTTCAACAAATGTTCCCTCAGTGTTCAAAACCACTATACTTACACTAAACCCATCAGAGCCACAGTTTCCTCTTCCGTAAAAAGGTATAAGCACATCCAACACACAGGGTGAAATGAGACAACAGATCTGTTCTGCCGTTTTATCCATCTACAAGTGTGTGGTTTGTGGCCAAGAATTGTTCATTCCTCCACCAAACATGGCTGACATGTGCTGTAGAACCAGGAGAAATCATTTGGGCCCAGCACCTTCAGAAAAGAGTCACATGATTCTTGTTGTTACAAGCACCAGCTTTAAAATCAGACATACCTGGGTGGGAATACCAGCTCTGAAACTTATTATCTCTGTGAAACTGGGCATGTGTGAGGATCAGATGAGACAAGATGTGTAAACCACACACGTAGCATGGTGCTTGGTACACAGTGGGTGCAGAGTATTTAGAAGTATTTATGCCCAAGAATACCCAAGAATGCATAGAAAGTGAGAGCCACAGTGGGGTTTAAACCCAAATCTGTTCACCTGCCAAGCATCCCGCCTCACAAAATCTTTTGGAAACCATGATTTTATGGCTAGGTGTGAGCAGGATGATTATACCATTGTCACTACTCTCTCCCTAGAAAATTCCTGGGTTCATCCACATAAATATGTATCCCTCTGGAAGATAGAAAATTACACACAGTTATGTCCAGTGGAGCAAGTCACTGTGGTATGAAGGGCACCTATTGATGCCAGTGAGAAGAGACTATGACCTCCCCACAGTGTCCCACCAAATGATCAGAACACTGAACTAGAAATAAACATTGTAGAGCCTTACCTTTAAAATGAATATAGTTCACCAAGACCATGACGGTGTTTGGTTTGAGGTCTTGGATGAGGTCCACAACTTTCCCTTTTGTTTGCTTCTCCACATGACTGTTGATTTCCTGATGAGCTGCAGAAACATTGGAGAAGTTGGTAGAAAATACTTCAGTCTCATAGAGGCTTTTGACATCATCCAAGAACTCGGGCAGTGGTTTCAGCTGCTTTCCAATGAAGAGGGCATTTCCCATCTGTAATTCCAGCTCCTTCTTTGGAAAATTCAGTGAACAAATCAGGTGCTGGAAGCCCTGTTGGATCTCTGCTGTAGGGGTGTCTGTGAGGTTGAACCCCAAGCTTTCCATGATTTGAGTTTGGGTGTTGGAGCAAGCCCCAGTGGAGAGCATGGCCAAAGCTGCAGAAATGCTCACAGGGGAAAAGAAAATGTTCCGATCTGGGGTTTCCACAGTGAACCTCCGGTACAGGTTGAATGCAAAGTCAGCATTGATGGATGACATCTTATAGAGGGTGGCATTTTGTTGCGGGGAGTGGCAGGTGGTTACTTTGCCTTCAGAGCTGTTGGGTGGTGCACAATGAAGCCCAAGTACCAAGAGAACCAGGTAGAGGAACAGTAGCATTTTGGAAGGAAGGTTATCTATAAGAGATGAGGTGAGAGAAGCATTGCGGGATCTTACTGGGTGAAAACTCTGAGTCAGAAATACCTAATAGTCATCCATTATGATTAGTAAAACAATAGAAAATATTTAATGAAGTGCTCATCAGAGGCCTTGTGGTGGCCCCTCTCTCCTGAAAAACTAATGAAGATGAAACATTTAATAGGAGCAGGGAGTAGGAGAGGTGGTTTGCTAGGGCCATAGAAATAATGGCATGGACTGTCATTCAGCTATAATAGCAACATATGAAAATTCTGTGAGTAAATCAAATTTATGAAAATTAAATTTCTTATTTTTGAATCAGAGGCAGCCTTTTGGAAAGGAATCCTTAGATAAACTAGCACTCCTTCTGCTTACCTTATTTTTTGTAGATTAGAATTTTGGATTTTTTTTGTAATTTGGTGTTTTTTTAAAAATAAAACCTATACAAGATAAGACAAGAGAATTTCTGTACTTTGTCTAAAAGGAAGAATAATAATTTTCACAAGCTACGTTTA
>NW_006429686.1:491288-491616 GCF_000325575.1 Pteropus alecto | reverse complement strand
ACTAGTGGTTACTAGTGGGGTGTGAGAAGAGGGGAGAGGTAGACAGGGTAAAAGTGGTCAAATATAGGGGGATAAGGGGAGGGTGAAGTAGGTAAAGGGGATTAAATACATGGTAGCTGAGAGAAACTGGACTTTGGGTGGTAAACACACAATAGAATATATGGATGTCAAATGATAATGCATACCTGAAAAATATATAATTATGTAAACCAATGTTACCCCAATAAACTTAATTAAAATTTTTAAAAAATCAAACTGCTTTTTTATTGGAACCAGCCTTTTGGCGAGGGAGAAATCCTTAGGTAAAACTAGCACTTCCTCTGCATAC
>NW_006429686.1:482388-490165 GCF_000325575.1 Pteropus alecto | reverse complement strand
GTTGCAGGTGGTTACTTTGCCTTCAGAGCTGTTGGGTGGTGCACAATGAAGCCCAAGTACCAAGAGAACCAGGTAGAGGAACAGTAGCATTTTGGAAGGAAGGTTATCTATAAGAGATGAGGTGAGAGAAGCATTGCGGGATCTTACTGGGTGAAAACTCTGAGTCAGAAATACCTAATAGTCATCCATTATGATTAGTAAAACAATAGAAAATATTTAATGAAGTGCTCATCAGAGGCCTTGTGGTGGCCCCTCTCTCCTGAAAAACTAATGAAGATGAAACATTTAATAGGAGCAGGGAGTAGGAGAGGTGGTTTGCTAGGGCCATAGAAATAATGGCATGGACTGTCATTCAGCTATAATAGCAACATATGAAAATTCTGTGAGTAAATCAAATTTATGAAAATTAAATTTCTTATTTTTGAATCAGAGGCAGCCTTTTGGAAAGGAATCCTTAGATAAACTAGCACTCCTTCTGCTTACCTTATTTTTTGTAGATTAGAATTTTGGATTTTTTTTGTAAATTGGGAATTTTTCTTAAAATAAAATCTATAAAAAATGAGATAATATCTGTACTTTTCTTTGGATAAAAGACAAAAGGAGAATGATTTTCACAGGAAATGTTTAGTTGGAATGGGAGATTGGTGGTTTATAGAGCCATGTACAAGGCCACAAGCTGAAATTAATGCATTTATGCAACACATGGAAGCTAGGGGAGTATTTTCAAACAATAGGAAGATAAAAATATAACTTATTGAATTTCAGATCTCTCTCACCATCAGTATTACCTAGAGTCATGTCTAAGTTGCAAGACATGTTAACACAATTAGTTTTACACTCATCCATGTTAATTTTTAATTACTAGAGCAGAAGCCAGAAAATATGAGTAAGATTCTCTGAACCTGGAAGAGTATAAGGCAGTGGAGTGAGGCAGTCAGCTATGGAATCCAATGACCATGGACATGAATGGTCAGAAGGAAGAGATCCATGGAGTCAAAACAAGAATCCTTCTGCAACCCTCCATTCTCTTCCTGAGTGATCTCATTCACTCCCAGGAATACAACTGCCACTGCACAAAACTACATACTCTACTCCATTTGTCCACCTGACTATTGGATATATCAACTAGAATGTTCCAATACTGAAATCTCGAATTTTCCAAAGGAAAACACATCATCTCCCTAGCCTTCAAACCTACTCCTTATCATGATTCTATATCACTGTCCATTGAGACTCTCATGCCAGAAACCTGGGAGTCATCCTAGGGACTTCCTTCATTCTCATTCTCCACATCTAATGAATAATGATTCCCTATGAGTGCTACCTCTTAAATGACAATCATAATTCCTTTTTCTTCTTTTCTACTGCTACCGCCTCAGTTCATGGCCTGAACTACTTCGCCAGCTCCTAGCAGGTTATACTGACTTCAATCTCCCCAACTTCAACTCTTCTTATTCTACCGCTCTATTCAAGCTTCACATTGTCACCACAGTTCTCTTTCTGTAAAAGTCACAGGGGGTGGTAGAAGGTCAATTATCAGATGACCACACTTAGACTTTGGCCTCTGGAGCTAGGAATTTGGAGCCCATGGTTATTTGGGATCCTGACTTGCTGATAGAAATGTTCCTAGTTTCCAAAGAGAAAAAAAAGTACTTACAGCACATGCCCAAGAAGCCACTTGCATCTCTCAGAAAGCAAAATCTTTCCATCTTTATGTGCCCTGTATTGCAAAAGCAGTATTTTTTGTAGATTAGAATTTTGGATTGTGTTTTTAATTTGGTGTTTTTTTAAAAATAAAACCTATACAAGATAAGACAAGAGAATTTCTGTACTTTGTCTAAAAGGAAGAATAATAATTTTCACAAGCTACGTTTAATTGAAATAGAAGGATAGTGCTTTATGGACCCATGTACAAGGTCACAGGCTGAAATTCATGCATTTGTCCAATGCATGGAATCACAAGTGTGTTTCTAAACAATAAGAAGATCTTTCTAGCCATTATATCATCAACAAGTCATTACTAAGTTGAAGGTATCTTAACACTATTATTCTTATATCCATGTGTATTATTTTCTAATTATTAGAGAGGAATCCAAAAAGATATAGTGTAAGATGTTCTGAGGCTGGAAGAGTACAAGGCAATGGAGTAAGGAATCAGTTGTGGAATCGTAAATGGTTGTGAATATGAGTGGTTAGAAGGAAGAGATCCATGAAGTCATGACAAATCTCCTTCTTCAGCCCTCAATCCTCTTTCTGGAGAATACAATCTACTTCCAGGAGCTTCACAAAACTACATACTCTATTTCAGATTATTCTCCTGAATTCCCAGCCATTTATCTAGCTGCCTATTAGATACGTCCACCAGGATATTCTACACATACCTCGATCTCAAAGTTTCCAAAAGTAAAGTCATCTCAAGCCTACTCCTTCTGCTTTATTCAACATCTCAGTCTATCACATCACTCTGTTCACTGAGACTCCCATGCCAGAACCCTGGGAGTCATCATAGGGAATTCCTCCATTCTCATTCCCTATATCTCATGAGCCATGATTCCCTATAAGTACTAACTCTCAAATGAC
Source organism: Pteropus alecto (assembly GCF_000325575.1). NCBI lineage: Eukaryota > Metazoa > Chordata > Mammalia > Chiroptera > Pteropodidae > Pteropus > Pteropus alecto. The sequence continues at coordinate 487,585 of NW_006429686.1, read as the reverse complement.
AATCAAAACCCCTTTCTCTCCCTCTCTACTGCTAGTGCCTCAATGCATGGCCTGAACTACTTCAGCAGCTCCTAGCAGATCATGCTACCTCCAATCTCTCCCACCCCAAACCCACTGTTTCTACCCCTCTATCCAATCTCCACATTGTCAACAGAGTCCTCTTTCTTTAAAAGTCACTGAAGCTAGTAGGAGGTCAATTATCAGATGACCACACTTAGACCTTGGCTCCCAGATATAGGAGCTCATTTGGGACTCTGGCTAGCTGATAGAGATGTTCAAAGTTCTCAAAGAGAAAATAAAAAAAGTACTTACAGACCACACCCAAGAAGCCACTTGCATCTCTCAGAAAACAAAATCTTTCCTTCTGTGTATGCCCTGTATTACAAAATCAAAGCACTCTTAGTTACTCATTTACCCCAGCATCAACCCTGGGATGATATTTTCAAAGCTGATGCACTAAACCAAGGCCAAAAGGAACAAAGTAAAAAATGATAAGGATGGAACTTTGAATGATTGCTTTAGCTGCCAGATCCTTCGTCTATAACAAAAGAAAAAAGATTGCCAGAGCTAGCAGTGTCCACGTTCACGCTAGGAAATGTGTCTTTTCAGCAGACAAAATGAAGATCAGAAACAAAAGTGCCAAAAGGCAGCAAGAAAAGACTGTTCTCCTCATCAGGGCTAACAGTGCTGGATTGCGAGCCTTTTGAGGAAACAGTGCATACAGGCAGAGGCTGGGTGAGCATCTCTACCAGATGCAGTAGAAATTATTTGTACACTGGCTTGGAGACTATGATGTTAAAAGTAGCTTCCAACTCTAGACTACTGATGCTGTACACATCTATGTTTGCTCAGGGGATAACCAGTCCTGTCTTCTGGTTACTAAAGTCTCCTGTGCCATCTCCTGGGCTGCAGGACTTCAAAAGAGAACAGAAGCTGCAGAGGAGAGTAGAATCAAAGATTTCACTGTTCAGTATTCACTGTATACTGAACTATGTGCTGCAAAGGAGCAGTGAGAGCAAAGAACACTGGACTCAGTCAGGATACCTGAGTTCAATCTTGCCTTTGCCAGTTCCTAGCTGCAGTAGTAATAGTCGTCGTCGTCGTCGTCGTAGTAGCAGTAGTAATAGTAGTAGTAACAGCAATTCCACTGACTGAATATTTACTGTGTGCTGAGCACAACATGAAGAATCTAATTCCTGACACTAACTGTTTCAGGACTACATTAAGAATGTGCATATGTTAAGTGAGTGGTGGGGGTTGGGGGAATACGGGCTTTTTGAGGTAAGCCTGGACTACAGTCTATGGTGGAGCTTGGAAGCCAGGTTAAATAGTACAACTTTACCTTGAGAGAACTAGAAAGCCACTGGGAAATTTTGACAAGGCAGTGACTTGATAGAGGGTAATTGTGCTGTGACATTGTTTCTTCTCAACCAAACATAGGCAGAGCTCCCACTATGTGGAAGGTACCACACTCAGGACTGAGATTTCAGAGATGAATGTTAAATGTCAGTCCTGAACCTAAGGGATTGTTCTAACTGCCTAACACCCACTGCTCAGACTTAACAGGACTGGGCACAGCTTACACATGGGATAGTCACAGGCGCACATGTCCCGCTGCAAGGCAAGATCTCCCGACACAGGTTAGTCCATACTCACTCCTGGTATATCACACAGAGCAAGGTCTGCTCTCATCTATAGGCAGTCGCTGCAGAAGAAACAAGAAGACTATGTAGAAAGAAAACTTCCAAACCTGTGCCCTCTGGTGGCATAGTCAGACAATGGCACAGCTTTTTTTCTGCTGCACTAATTCACCTGAGCTTTGCTAACCAGATAGTAATTGCAGGGCCTGTTGCCCACATACAAGAAGGGCAACCCTCCCACTGAAGACTTCCCTATCTCGTGCTCTGGAGTCCTGTGCTCCTGTCATGTCTTTGCTACGTAGTAACCATCTATTTTGAGGCAAGTTACTTAATAATCCTGAACATCAGTTTCCTCACCTCTATAATGGAATGATAACAATCCCTACATCATGTAGTTACCAAGAGTAGCAAATGAAACTTAGAGGTGGTATCTAGAAGCTCCTCTATAGTGCCTGGCACTTAGCAGGGATCTGGCAACTGTTAATTCACTTTCCCTTCATCTACTATCTTGAATCTCTTCTCCCATCCCAAGTCTCCGCAGTACCTATATTCCACCCCCACCCCCATTCCTGACTGCTCTTCAGTTCTGCTTTCTGGAAATGCATTCTTTCTGAGGTGAAATAGATTGATTGATTGCTAATGTGTAACATCTTCTTTAAAACTTTTATTTTAAAACAATAATTTCAGTCTTGTGTAAAGCTGCTGGATCTAGCACATTGACAGAATCCCTAGGAAGTGTAATCATGTAAATAAATTCAATCAGATTTTAACTTATGTGTCTCCCTCTTTGGGTGAATGCCATCATAATACATTCCCCCCAAAATTTCCTCAGAATTTTGTTTTGAAAAATCCACAGTTCAAATTTCTTTTAATGTATGAACATTTTTCTCCTACTTTTGACTTGATATTTGAGCCTCTACCTCAGTCTGGTGGTAAATGATAGGATCCTGCTCTAGTTATATGTCTGGAGATAATAACAGGTGTGGGGTGGTGGCATCAGGAAAATAGGCTTCATATGGCAATTTAGAAGCCTATTTCACAAGCAAGGAAATTACTGAGTATTTAAGCAAAAGAGAAATAGCCTCATTAGACAAAGAGAAGAATTGTGTCTGTTGGCAAGGGAAGCTCAGTGGACATTTTAGGCTTGAAGTTCCTTTAACTCTCACAATTTTCCTACTCTTAAGTTCTCACTATTTTCGTTTCAGTGACTAAATGACAAAAGAAACCTGTCACTGCTGGGAAATAAATTAACTATGAAATTTAATCTCACAGGATCAAATCCTGAGTATAGTATTTGGCTAATTTAGCCCTCTAGTTTCATTAGATAAGAGACTCTATCTGCATACTGAATGGCTTCAGCATATGACCTAAGCACCAGGAATTTGGGGTTTTGACCGTATCATTCTTTTTCTTAGTCTTTCTAGTGTCATCAGAAGCTTTCATCTCATCCCACAAACTCTAAATTCTTTACAAACTTCAGACTTCACTATGGCAGCAAGGGGGTCCTCCAAAGCCGTGCCTTCAAAAGGCTCTATATTTCAGAGAACCACTTAATTAGTTGTTTTGTCTTTCATTTAGTTTTATGAGCTTTGTTATTTCATTTCATACTCCCTTTCTAGAATACAAATTGTGTTTTACACTCTTTTTACCTCTATGAGACCAGATAATAAAATTTAAAGTTTCATAATTTCCTTAAATTTTATTGCATGAAACGTAATTCCTCATGTCAACGTCTGCATCAGTCAGAGTTCATGGCTCTAAACAACAGTAACTGCTATTGGATAACCTTAACAGAGAAGATATTAATTGGAGGATATGACTCTACACAAAATTAACAGAAATGCCGAGAATCTTGCTAATTTTGCATGGAAGGAGATGTGGGGACAGTTATGGATCTACCTTGGTTCATAAACATTGATTAATGACTCATCTGTATGTCCTTTGGATGAAAAATGATTGTAAAATAGGTAATATGAGATGTAGGAAGAAGTATGTGGGTAGATCACAGCAAATAGGAACAGAGTATGAAGGTATCAGTGCCCCATATGAAGGCTCACCAAAGAGCAACATCAGCACAGTAAAAGTTTACAATCAGGTGGATAAGATAATTCATTCTATGGATGTCAATTGGTATTCCACCCCACCAATTCCAGTTTTTATTTAATATGTTCAGGAAGAAAGTATCCATGCCAGTTGGGATGGGAGTTATGCACAGGCTCAGAAACATTGACCTTTATTTACCATGGGTGACCTGGCTACACCTACCTCAGAGAGTGACACAATATGGCACACTTTCTCAGGCGAAATAGCAAGCTACCTGGTTTTAGCTTGATTGTAATGGATTAGTTCTATCACAGAAGGAGCATAGTTTTGTTCTCATAGGGAATTAGACAAAGACTCTAAATATAGCTTCAACTCCCTTGCCTGAAATGCTTTTGCCAAAACTACCATCCAAGGACTTGTGAACTGTCATATCCACCACACACTATTCTACAAAGCATCCCTCTGACCACAGATAAATAAATAAACAAACAAACAAACAAATAAATCACACCTAAGTATGGCAATTGGCTATTGAAATTCACAGCTCAAAAAGCAGTCATAAGAAGAAAGTTCATATCATTACAGGCCTATCTCCAAAAATAAGAACGATTCCAAATAAACAAACTAACACTTCATCTTAAAAAGACTAGAAAAGGAAAAATAAATGAACCCTAAAGTCAGCAGAAGGAAAGATATCATCAAAATTAGAGCAGAAATAAATGAAATTGAAAACAAAACAAACAAACAAACAAAAAACAATAGAAAAAATAAATGCAACAAAGAGCTGGTTCTATGAGAAGGTTAATAAAATTGACAAATTCCTGGCCAGACTCACTAAAAGAAAAAGAGAAAAGACGCAAATAAACAAAATCAGGGATGAAAGAGGGGAAATTACAACTGAAATCACAGAAATACAAAGGATCATACAAGAATACTATGAAAAAGTACATAACACCAAATTTAATAACCTAGAAGAAATGGACAAGTACTTAGAAAAATATATCTTCCTAGACTGAATCAAAAAAGAACTGCAAAATCTAAATAGACTGATTAGCAGTATGGAAATTGAAACAATCATCAAGAAACTACCAAAGAGGGAAAGTCCAGGACCAGATGGCTTCACCACTGAATTCTACCAAACATTCAAAGAAGATTTAATACCTATTCTCCTCAAACTCTTTAAAAAACAATCGAAGAGGAGGCAATACTACTTCCCAACTCATTTTATAAGGCCAGTATCACCCTGATACCAAAACCTGGTAAAGAAAACACAAAAAAAGAAAACTACAGACCAATATCTCTCATTAACACAGATGCAAAAATCCTAAATAAGATACTAGCAAACCGAATAAAGCAACATATTCAAAAGATTATACACCACGATCAAGTGGGCTTCATCCCAGAGGCACAGGGATGATTTGACATACACAAATCGATTAATGTGATATACCACATAAACAAATTAAAATATAAGAATCATATGATCATATCAATAGATGCAGAAAAAGCCTTTG
>NW_006429686.1:463684-480179 GCF_000325575.1 Pteropus alecto | reverse complement strand
GTCGGGGGAGGGTGAAATGGGTAAAGGGGATCGAATATATGGTAGTCGAAAGAAACCGGACTTTGGGTTGTAAATACACAATAGAATATACAGATGTCAAATTATAATGTAGACCTGAAAATTATATAATTGTATTAAGCAATGTTACCCCAATAAACTTAATTTAAAAAAAGAAAGAAAGAAAGAAATTCACGGCTCAGGTGATGTTTTCCATCACCTAGGCCTAATGGAGAGTGGAATGGCCTTTTGATGACACAGTTAGAGAGTCAGCTACATGACAACACTTAGTAGCGCAGGACAATGACCTCCATGATGTGGTATATGCTCTAAATCAACATCTAAGATATGATGTTTCTCCCACAGCCTGGATTCGCAGGTTCTGGAATCAAGAAGTGAAAATGTATGTGGATATTCTCATTATTTCCCTACTAATCCACTAGCAGAATTCTTTCTTCCTGTCCCATGAACTAGGCTCTCCTGGTTCCAATGCCTTAATTTTCAGGTGGACGAATGAGGTTAACAGTGGTTCCAGTGAACTGGTAGTTGAGATTACCAACTGACCACTTTGGGTTTCTCATGCCACTGAATCAACAGGAAAAGAAGGGGGTTAGAGTACTAATTGGAGTGGTAGTTCCTGACTATCTAGAGGAAATTACATTGCAACACAAGCTGAGTAGTGTAATACAGCAGTTTCCCAGAGATGCCTCTTAGTACTCTCATGTACAGAGACTAAAGGTCAGTGGAATATCACAGCAATTCATACAAAGAAGATTGCTAATGATTCAGATCTTACAGGAATGAAGAATTGAGTCACCTCACTAAGCAAGGAACCTCGACCAGCTAAGGGGCTTGCTGAGGACAATTAGAATATGGAATATGTAGATGAAGATAGTTGAAAATACCACTTATGAGCACCAGACCAGTTGCAAAACCCAGGACTGTAATAGTCATAACAACAAAAATACAAATGATACAGTCAAAAAATGGGCAGAAGACCTGAACAGACACTTCTCCCTAGAGAACAGAAAAATGGCCAACAAATATATGAAAAGATGCTCAACATCACTAGCTATTAGGGAAATGCAAGTCAATATATTTGTGTTTATATTACCCATTTTTGTCTTACCTTCCTTTCCCCTTATCCTTCCCTATTTACATAAGATGTGTTAATTATGGTTATCTTTGATTTCAGTATACATGCTACAGATTGTCAGAGGGGACTCAGGAAAAATTTGAATCACCTAAAATGGATAAAGAAACTTTGTATCTTCTTTTATAAAGAGGATTAGCGTGTTCTCAGTTATCCATGGGATAGCTACATCTTGATATGTGGAAGCCTGGCTTTGTTCTTTTCTTTAGTGAGAACTGTGTATGGGTGCCAAGTTAACAAGGGCTGGACTCTGAAAGCTTTGTACTATGTCAACTTGACTAAGCCAAACTACAGTTCCCGGAATTCTTTCCATGTTTCTAGTTGAGGTTGGCCACCATAAAATTTTACCTAAGATTTGGAAAGCAGAAATGAAACAGTAGCTGTGTTTCACTCTTGGAAGGATAATGTAGGTCAGGAGCCCTGTTGTGGATCACACACTTTTTGTGACTCTGCTGGTTCCCCTTGTTGGCAATGGTAGTAGCCAGGCTCAAAGCTCTAGCTACCAAGGTTGTATTCTTCTAGCTTCTCTAATTTCTGGGCCAGGTTCAGGAGAGATTTTTGTAGCAAAAGTTCTGCTTCTCCTACAGGTCATTCATTACAGCACATTTTTAAGCTTGAAAATAGACAAAATCTGACATGGATTCCAATGAGAACAATGAAAGATACTTCACACTGATTCTTCCTTCTTTTCCAAATGTCTTGTAACTTGAGGATCAGCATCAGAAGCCAAAGAAACAGCTGAACCAAGATTGTTTTACCAGTTCCTACAGTAGTGTAAAGTCAAATCTCTGTTATACATCCCTCTTCTGGAAAAAAAAAAATGTTAAGGAACCTCTGAGAGGACAAGGTCATCTTGAAGGGGCAAAATGAAAACGCTCATACTCAGTCAGGGATCTGCTGCCTGTAGTTTGATGTCCACCTTAAGCCCTTCCTCCTCCTCTCTGGAGAAAAGCCCACCCACTGTGACCTCTCCTGATTCTTTCAGGTACCCAGTTTGTAGTTAATATAGTACATGTAAAGATACTTTAGTTATAGATCCACTTCCCATTCAGCCTTTTCTCCCAGCCTGACTTTGTGCTCCTTATTTCCTTTGACTGTGGCACCTCTTTCTCAGTCCCTAGCAATGTTCTGTTTTTGTTGTTTCAGCTCAATTGATATATCATTGTTGAATAAAATTATGTGTATTTAAGGTGTACAGGGTGATGATTTGATATAGGTATAGATTGTTAAATGATCACCACAATCAAGTGAATTAACAAATCCATCACCTCACATAGTTACAATTTTTGTTTCATGGTGAGAACACATAAAACTTATTCTAGGCAAATTTCATGTATACAATTCATGAAGGGATCTACACCCACACTTCCTCTGGAGGTAGAGGACTCGAGATAGGGACTAGGGCCTCAGGAGCAGGAAGACCCGGGAAAGGGAGCCAAGGTTTGTGAGAGCAAGTACCTGGCAGAAGGTACTTCACCCTGAGAGCTGCAGGATCCCACAGAGGGGGCCACAACCGAGAAGACAGAGGAACGGTTGGCAGAGATCTGGGAGGGCCAGGATCTGGCCGAAGCCCCCGATTCCTAGGAAGCTGGGGCCCCATGCACCCAACTAGGCCAAGGCTAGTGAGTGGCAGCCAAGTCCTTCAGCCCTTGCAGCAGCCCGTGTTGGGGGCATCCAGCTCAAAGGCAGCCATCGGTATTTGCCTTTAACATTGAGCAGAGGGTCAAAGCTCTCAAAAACCTTCAGGCAGAATATGCTCAAGTAGAAGTCTGATTCTATAAAGAGCCTTATTATCTTGAGAAAACGTATGCTGCCTTCTACCAACCTCTGTTCAATAAGAGAATTGAGGTCATCAATGCAATTTACCTGCCTACAGAAGGTGAATATCAGTACGAAGTAGGTGTTCAGGAAGGAGCTTGGGAGGGAATGACAAGAGAGCCAGGAGGAAAAGGACAAACAAATGGCTTACCTCACTTTTGGTTGACAGCTTTTAAAAATGTAAAGATTCTTGGTAGGATGATCCAAGGAAACCAGGAACTTGTACTAGAGCACTTGAAAATGTAGGAACCAATGAGCTTCACCATAGAATTTACCTTTAAGTCAAACAAATACTTTTTCAATGAAGTTCTAATGAAAACATACCAAATGCAATCAGACCCCAATGATTCTGATCTCTTTTTCTCCAAAGGGCCAGAAAAAAATCATCAGCATAGGGTGTGAAATCTACTAGAAGGAGGGGGAAAATGTCACCATGAAAACTATCAAGCTACAGAAGTGTAAGGGCCATGAAAATGGTGTACCAACCACCAGAAAGGTGCCCAGCTATTCTTTTTTCACCTACTTCTATCCTCCTGACTCTCCAGAGGGTAGAGTACTAGAGGTCACTACTGATTATAAATTGAGCTATTCTTTTTCCCATGAAGTTCTGGTCCCCAAGTCTGTATTATTCTTCCCTAAGGAAGCGAGTGAATGTAAGTATGAAGACTCAGCTGAAGCAGTCCAAGAAGCTGAAGATGAGGAAGAGGACAACAATGAAGAACAAGAAGAAGGACCTAAAAGGGATCTGGACCCAGCAGAGGGTAGCCCCGGAGAACCCAGGTATCTGCGTGTAGCTTTAAGTATCTTGACATAAGCCTGTTGTGTTGTTTTTTAAAAATTTTGCCACAAACTAAATAATAAAACATTGGTTAAAATCTAGTTTAAAAAAAGCTTAATGCTAATAATCCTGGTATGCTAGATAATATAAAATGCAGCATGTTGTGAAATGTACTTCACAGCTACAGGTCCTTTGAGCTATAGCTGTCAGGCTGTACAGGTGAGAAATTTATCAGGCCTGGTAACTGAGACCACTATTTGTCTGGAACACAGTTACCAGAAAAAACTAATGTGAACATATACTAGCTACAAAAAGTCTTTTGGTCCCTAGGTCTGTTGTATTGATTGGGAAAAAATGCCTTTGAGAATGTGACTACTTACAAAGATGTAATAAGTTAAAACTTTTAAATAGGAGCGCATTTAATTATTGATAACTGTCTAGTTATAAATTTTTATATTTTATGGGGCAGTCAAAAGAAAAGAAAGTTAGTCATGGTAAGGTTATTGTTCAGCACTGAATTTGTAATTAAGTCAGCTTATATCTTACCTTATTCTTTCTTTCCTTCTTTGCTTTTCACTGTCTTTCTCCTATTTATTTCACAGATATGAAAACTGAGAGTCTAGGAGGTTAATAGTGTGATTGATGGATAGAATATGGACTTTTAAGGTAGAAAGACTTATTAACTAAGTCTCTCAAGCAGAAAACAAACAACAAAGCAGGCGTTTTTGGTGTTTGGCAAGGGGGAGAAGAGGTTCGTATGATCAGATGATTGAAGACTTATCCAAAGGTCCGCAAGAGGAAAACATGTTTATTTCTCCCATTGATACAACAGGCACACACACAAGATAGACTATCTTCTTAGATTTAGAAAGTCACTGTTGCATAATATTGGTGTACAATTGTTACTTGTCTTTCATTTCATCCCATAGTTGTAAGGTATAGAAAAACACAATGGAGGAAGAAACAATGAATTTATTCTCCACAGATTTGAGATTTTCTGCTTTTCAGTAGCCCATCGCAATTTTATCGACACTGATTTTGTTCCAGATTTCATCATGCAAGAAGTGATATCCACCGACATCTGACTTTTCTCTTACTTTTGTCAGATATGTTTGATAGCATTTGTTTAGGTTAAAAACAGAAGTCTCCTTGAAATGAATAAGCTGCAGATTTTTTAGATATATAATAATGATGCAAGCCTATCTTTGTATTTTTTCTTTTTGTTTTGGCCCACCTTACTGTCATTGAAAAGGAATCACTTTCAACCATGTTTTAAGTTCTTGTATTTCAGCCACTAATTAATTAAAATATATAGTTATGAACAACTTATGTAAAGAGAAAGATGGAGGTGTAGCCTTTACTGTATTTTATTGAAAGAAACTGATGGATGACCTAGCTTATCTGGAGACCAGAAGGTGCTGCTGGGCTGATGTGGACTAGCTTATCCAAATGTACCCAGTTCACTTGTTGCATAACTTGGAATACAGCCCTGGTTTCCTCGCTCCTAATTAGTCCTCTTTCCATTACACAATCCTCCTTCTTAAATGAAAACTTCCTGCCCCAATATAGCTTTATATCCATGTTTCTTTGGGATAACTCTCCAAAAACCCAAGTGCCTCGCTACTCAAAGTGTGGTCTGAGAACCAGCAGCATCAACATCACCTGGGAACTTGTTAGAAATGTAGATTCTCAGGCCCCACTCCAAATCTACTGAATCAGAAAGCCTGAAGGTGGGCCAACATTCATAGTTTTACATGTCCTTCAGGTGATTCTGAAGTGCACTAAAGTTTGAGCACCACAAGTTTAGATCAGTGATTGGAGAAGGGGGCGGGTATAAGAGACTGAGTTTCTCTTATTGTAAGACTAGCATTAATTCAGTGACTTGAGACTGTTTCAGGTAAATGGAACAGGACAGGGAAAGTTGCAGTCATGTAAGTGGGAAAAATGGCAGAGGAAACAACAAGTTTCAGAAGGATAAAATAATTATGATACCAGGTATATGAAATTTAAGAACATGCAAAACAATCATATATTGATTATGGATACATAAAGGAAGTAAAAAGAATGTGTGGGAGGAATGCATGCATATGTAGCATGCAAAATTGCATGGATGAGAGTGATAAAAACCTTATGTAGGATAGTAGTTATGTCTTGTGGAGAGGAAGAGAAAAGAATTCAATTGGGAAGGGTAACTCTTAGTTTCCTAAGGCTGCCAAAGCAGATGACCACAAAGTAGGTCACTTAAAATAACAGAAAATGTGTTCGCTCATAGTTCTGGGGGCCAGAAGTCTGAAATCAAGGTGTCAGTAGGGCCATGCTCTATCCAAAGGGCTCTATAGAAGAACCCGCCTGCCTCTTCCAGATTCTGGTGTCTCTGACATTTCTTGGATTGTGGCACATTAACTGCAGTCTCTGCCTCTGTCTTCACATGACCTTCTTCTCTGGATCTGTGTGTCTCAAATCTCCCTCTCTCATATGAAAACTATTCAGTTCACTAAGGACCTACCCCAAATCCAGGATGACTCCATTTTTAGATCACTAATTTATATCTGCAAAGACCTTATTTCCAAATAAGGTCTCATTTACAGGTACCAGGGATTAGGATTTGGGCATAGCTTTCTGGCAGACCCAATTCAACCCACTACAGGTACACAGTGGGCTTCAACGGTATTTGTAATGTTATAGTTCTTAAGTTGGGTGGTGGGTACAGGAATATAGTATTCTTTATACCACTGTGTAGGTCTTAAATATTTCCAGATTTAAAAAAATTAAATAAGTAAATAATAAAAAGAAGAGGAGAAAATGGGCCTAATAAATGGAAACTATTTAAGGGGGTGAAAATGAAGTTGTAGTTGACCAGATTATGGGATCAGAGAAGGAGAAAGGCCAGGGATTTAAGAGTAGAAGACCCTCCTTTCTCCATTTTGGTAAGGCTGCATAGGGACTGTCTAGGTCTAACTAATACCTCGTTCTTTGATGTTATGCAATAGCTCATCTCATATCCTAATGTCTTTTCACATTATTTACATATGTCTGTCTCTCTCACCACCACCTAGGACATGAGCTTCTGGGTGATTGGGATCTTAAAGGGTTTTATTTATCTCTCCTAAAGCACCTAGTACTGTTTTCTTCTTAGTAGGTGCTCCATAAATGTCTATTAAAACAAAGTTAACATAATACATACAGTCCTTTTTTTTTTTTGTCATCAGTGTTAACATTTTAAAACTCATTATCACATAGTATATGCAGCATTCCTATGGAATGGCACAGGGCCTTTTGCCACCATTATGTAAAATGAAAGGGCAGTTCTTGTCAGAATTTATCATTGTGGTGTCATTTAAAGGGCCTCAAACTGTTCTGATCAATTTGTACTGTGCTGCCAAGTCTTTCTGCTAAAACTTCTTTTTTAAAGACCCTATGTGGGTCTACATGTCATGTATAAAAATATGTGAAAAATTTAAATCAACTAATAGACTGTTAAATAAAATATTTTATTTCTCCCGCCAAATAAATAAATATACCATCCTGATGACCAAAAAGCCAAGTTTGAATTTAGAGTAACTGGTATATTTATATATATTTTTTCTTATTTAGGATACTAAAAACATTTAAAAACACAAAGCTACCAGTGACAGATATATGTTAGGAATGGTTGATTTATACTCTAGACTATACATCCAGTGACCTGAACTCTCCAGGGTTCTCCTTTCCCAGGCAAGTTATATTAGTTTTCCATTGCTAAATAAGAAAACCAAATTAACACATAAATGTTATAAAGATCAAAATTACGTTAACATACATTATATAATCAAAAGAGTCATATCCTATCAATTTTTCCATATTCCAATTGTTAGAAGAAAGTCACAGTTCATTTCAAGAAGAGGCGAAATAAAGAGTATAAATATGTAATCTGCAACAACATGGATGGACCTAGAGGGTATCATGCTGAGTGGAGTAAGTCAGACAGAGAAAGACAAATGTTATTTGATTTCACTTATATGTGGAATCTAAAGAACAAGATAAACAAACATCAGAAATAAGCTCATAGAGACAGAAAGCATTTTGATGGCTGTCAGATTTTGGGGGGATGGGTGAAGGAGGAGGAGATTAAGAGGTACAAATTGGTATTTACAAAATAGTCATGGAGATGTTGAGTATAGTATGGGTACTATAGTTCATAGTATTGTAATAACTATGTATAGTGTCAAATAGGTACTGGATTTATAGGGGTGATCACTTTATAAGTTATATAAATGTCTAATCACTGTATTGTACTTCTGAAACTAATGTTGTAATTAAAAAATAAAAATATTGAAAAAATTTTTAAAAAGTATGAATAACCAAAAGGTTGAGTCACTTAGGGCCTACCACAATCCTTGGACTCCTCAGAGTTCTGTTCCAACAATGTAGGGAGAGGGGAGCCCCTACCCCAGTCCACTGTTCCATATTCCTGTCCCCAGGCTCTAGCCTCCTCCCCTTCTTTACCTACTCTGAGCTCCATCCTTCACCTCAAGAAACCTCATGGGTATATACATGGATATGGAAGCCCACTTGTCCCTTGTTCCTTGAGTACAGCCACCACCTCTTGGTAACCTCCCAGTCCTCAGAAGCACAGATCCAGTGAAAAAAATTTTGCAGGCCTTGTGGCACTTGGAGATAGGGTTCTCTAAATAAAATATCATGTCATCAGCAAATAATGACAGTTTTACTTCTTTCTTTCCAATTCGGATGCCTTTATCTGATTGCCGTGGCTAGGATTTCCAATACTATGTTGAATGAAAGTGTTGAAACTGGACATCTCTGTCTTGTTCCTGACCTTAGGGGAAAAGCTTCTAAAATTTCCCAGTTGAGCATAATGTTAGCTGTGGGTTTGTTATATATAGCCTTTATTAATTTTGAGTATGTTCCCCCTATTCCAGCATTGCTAAGTGTTATCATAAATGGATTCTTGATTTTCTCAAATGCTTTTTCTACATCTATTGATATGAGCATATGCATTTTATCTTTTGTTTATGCAGTGTATCACGTTAATTGATTTGTGGATATTGAATCAACTTTGCATCCCAGGAATGAATCCCACTTCATCATTGTTTATGATCTTTTTAATGTTTTGCTGAATTTGGTTTGCTAATATTTTGTTGAGGATTTTTTCATCTATGTTCATCAGGGATATCGAACTATAATTTTCTTCTTTTTTTTTGTGATGTCTTCATCTGGTTTTGGAATCAGGATAATCATGGCCTCGTAAAATGAGCTTCAGATCTTTCCCTTCTCTTTAATTTTTGGGGTTAGTTTGAGAAAGATAGGTGTTAATTCTTCTTTAAATATTTGGTAAAATTCACTTGTGAATTCATCTGGTCCAGAACTTGTTTGTTGGGAATTTTTTGATTAATGATTTGATTTTGTTTATAATAATGGGTCTATTCAGATTTGCTGTTTCTTTTTGACTTAGTCTTGAAAGATTGTTTATTTCTAGGAATTTATTTATTTCTTCCATATTGTCCGGTTTATTGACATATAGTTGTTCATAGTATTTTCTTATAATGCTTTGTATTTCTGTTGTTTCAGTCATCACTTCTTCACTTTTGTTTCTGATTTTATTTACTTGGATCCTCTCTCTCTCTCTCGCTCTCTCTCTCCTCTCCCCCTCTTTCATAGATTGGATTAAAGATTTATCAGTTTTGTATATCTTTTCAAAGAACCAGTTCTTGGTTTCATTGTTTACTTGCACATTTTTTTTACTCTATTTCATTTATTTCCACTCAAATCTTTATTATTTCCTTCCTTTTACTCACTTTAGGATTTACTTGCTGTTCTTTTTCTAGTCCCTTTAAGTGTAAGCTTAGAGTGTTTATTTGAGATATTTTTTTTTGTTTTTTGAGGTAGGCCTGTATTGCTATGAATTTCCCTCTTAGGATTGTTTTCACTGTGCCCCATAGATTTGGGGTTATTGTATTTTCATTTTCATTTGTCTCAGGGATTTTTGATTTCTTCCTTTATTTCATTGTTAATCCATTCATTGTTTAGTATTGTGTTATTTAACCTCTATGTGTTTGCGCATTTTCCAGTTTTATTTCCTGTAGTTGATTTCTAGTTTCATACCACTGTGGTTAGAGAAGATGCTTAATATGATTTCAATCTTTTAAAATTTATTGAGGCTTATTTTGTGGCCTAACGTGTGATCTGTTTTGGAAAATGTTCCATGTGCATTTGAGAAGAATGTATATTCTGCTGCTTTGGGGTGAAAAGCTCTAAAAATATTAATTAAATCCACCTGGTCTAGTGTGTCATTTAAGGCCACAGTTTTCTGGTGATTTTCTGTCTGGAAGATCTGTCCATTGGTGTCCATGGGGTGTTAAAGTCTCCTACTATGAGTGTATTACTGTTGATCTTTCTTTTTATGTCGGTCAATAGTTGCTTTATATATTTAGATGCTCTTATGTTAGGTGCATAAATGTTTACAAGGGTTATATCCTCATGTTCCATTGATCCCTTTATGAATATGTGAAGACCCTCTTTGTCTCTTATAATAGCCTTCGTTTTAAGTCTATTTTGTCTGATAGAAGTATTGCTACCCTAGCTTTTTTTAAATTTCTATTTGTGTGAAATATCTTTTTCCATCTATTTACTTTCAGTTTGTGCCTTTCAATTCAAAGTGGGCCTCTTGCAGATAGTAATATATGACTCTTGTTTTTTTTTTTTTTAAAATTCGTTCAGTTATCCTATATCTTTTGATTGGTGTATTTAATCCATTTACATTTAAAGTGATTATTCATAGGTACACAGTTATTGCCATTTTATTATTCAGTTTTATGTTTTTTCCCCTTTTTTTCTTAAAAAAGTCCCTTTAACGTTTTTGTAATACTAGTGTGTTGCTGCTGAATTCCTTTAGTTCTTTTTTTTTTTTTTTTGGTCTGGAAAGCTTTTCATCTCACCTTCAATTTTAATTGATAGCTTTGCTGGATAGAGTTGTTTTGGTTGTATGTCTTTGCTTTTCATCACTTTAAATATTTCCTGCCAATTTCTTCTTATATGCCAAGTTTCATTTGAGAAATCAGCTATGGGTGCTCCTCTGTAACTAGTTGGCTTTCTCATATTGCTTTTAGGATTCTCTCTTTATTTTTAACTTTTGGCATTTTAACTAAGATGTGTCTTGGTGTGAGCCTATTTGGGTTGTCCTTGTTTGAGACTCTCTGTGTTTCCTGGACTTGTATAACTATTTCCTTCACCAAATTAGTTAAGTTTTCATTCATTTCTGCAATAGGTTTTCAATCACTTGCTCTCTCTTCTCCTTCTGGTACCCCTAAGATGCAAATGTTTCACTTGAGGTACCAGATGTCCCTTAAGCCTTCCTCATTTTTTAAATTCTCTTTTCATTTTGCTGTCCCAATTGGGTATTTTCTGCTACCTTATCTTCCAAATCACTGATTCAGTCCCCTAGTTCATCTAATCTACTGTTTAATTCCTTCTAATGTATTCTTCATTTCAGTTATTGTATTCTTCATTTCTGACTCATTCTTTTTATGGTTTCTATTTCCTTTTTTATGCTTACTTTCTCTTTGTTGAAGTTCTCACTAAGATCATTTACACTTCCCCTAAGTTCATTGAGTATCCTTATTACCAGTGTTTTGAACTCTGTCTCTGGTAGGTTGCTTAACTCCATTTCAATTATTTATTTTTCTGGAGTTTCTCCTGTTCTTTCATTTTGGACATGTTTTTGTGTGTTTTCTCATTCTGGCTGCCTCTCTGTGTTTGCCTCTATGCATTAGGTAGATCTGCTACGTCTCCCAGTCTTGGCTGGGTGGCTTTATATAGTAGGTGCCCTGTGTGGCCTTGTGGCACAGTCTCCCTGGTCACCTGCACTGGGTGCTCCTGGAGTGTCCCTTATTCAAGTTGTGTGTGCTTCCTGTTGTTAAGCCTTGATTGCTGTTTGCACATCAGTGGGTAAGATTGACTCTCAGACTGACTAGACATGAGGATTGGTTACACCCACTGGGTATGAGCTGCTGTGTAGAGGCCAACCTCACAGAGTATGATTTGCTGTAGTCAGCTCATGTGCCTGTTGAAACCACCTTTGGAGTGTTCCACCTGTGTGACTAATCAGGTGGTCCTCTGTTGTGGTCTGATGACAGCCTCCATGTGGGTTAGTTCTGGGCCCTTTGAGATGAGCTCCCTTGCTTCTGCCTGTAACTGCCCAAGGCTACCTGGTAGTGGCTACCAATTGATCCATGGTTGGTCACTACCTGTGCTGGACCTGGAGGCACGTGAGAGAAGCCATGTGGTGAACCGAGGCTGGCTGCCGTCAGTACCAGGCCTGAGGCAGCTTAGCAAAAGGTACAGGGCACCCCACATCTTGAGGCTGCCTGCCAGCTGCCAATAAGGCTTAGCGGATGGAGGAGTCAAGTGTGTTATGTGAGTTGAGTGAGGCAAGGTCTCAGGCGGTAACCAGGGTGGAGTGAGTCATGTTCCCCAGATGAGTGCAGAGTCAGTTTTGATGCCAGTGCTGAGCCTGTGGCCATTCATATAAGTCTCAGATCACACCGAGGCTAGCCGCCACTCACTTAAGGCCTGTAGACTCCCAAGATTTGTTCAAGAAATACTTCAGCTCTGGCTGAGGCTGGTCATCTACCACCTGAATTGTCTCTGGAGGCATGCGAACCAATGCCTGTTGATTGCTGCTAAAAGAGTCTTCTGCCAAAAGGGCTAGGTGGAGCTGTTTGCCCAGGCTCAAATATGCCTTTAGGAATTCAAAAGGTGGGTAGGATGGGATCCCAAGGAGTCACCCGGGTGAAGCAAGCAGATTTCACCAGGCCAATGCAGATTCATATTTGGTCATGTGGGGGGAGGCCACAACACACACAGTGTGGTGCCCACCTATAGGCTTCACAGGAGGGAGGATCGACACAAGGACAATGGCAGCTATCCCTCCAACCCTCATAATGAAGCCACACAACACAGTTTTTTCTTATGTCTCTGGCACCTCCTGAGCCATTGTCCCTCTGCTGGAGCCCATGGTGGGTGCTTGCGATCCAGTGAGTCTGTGTGCAAGCCTTTTAAGGGAATGACTGCCTTTCCAGCACCATTTTGTCTCATCTGGATGGTCAGAATCCCCACTGATTTTTACAGCCAGATTTAATGGGCACTCCTCTTTCAAGCACTGAAACCCTAGGCTGGGGCACCCTTATGTGGGGCTGGGCTCCTGGCTCCTCCAGAGGGACCTCTCTCCCAATGCTCAACCATCACAGGCAGGTGTGGGGTTGGCCCATTTTGAATCTCCGCCCCTCCTACCAGTCTTGATGTGGACTCTTTTTACATACTTAGTTATAGGAGTTATGTTCTTCTAGTCTTTAGATGGTTCTTCAGGTTGATTGTTATATAAAATAATTGTAGTTTTAATGTAGTCATGGGAGGAGGTATGCACAACATTTACCAATCCTGCCATTTTTATTGGAATTTAAGTTGGTATTTTTAAACAACAGATTGTGGCAACTCTATAAATCAGATTATGCCTCCCTCTCCAGAGTCATTGTTGTTGTTTGTTCCTATTGTTGTTGTTGTTGTTTGATCATGTAGTGACTTTGCCCAAATAATTCGTTAAAGCCTGAATACTTTGTCATCTGTGTCCAGTGAATTCTCTTCTCTGATTGCTTAATGATTAGTTAATAATTAGACAATGATCTTATTAAATACTTGAACCAATAAATCTTCTAGCCTTTAGCAAGGTGCTTTGTATGTATGTTTTGAGATGTCTTTAATGCTCAGCTAGGCAATTGACAACTCTGCCTAACCCTTCAGTTTCTGCTTGTGCAGAGCCTCATTGTTAGCTAGAGGTGACAGCAAGGTCTTCTCAAGTATTTTCTAAGCATGCACACAGTTCTGCACATGCTTGTGGTCTTCTAGATCTGTTATATGTTGGAACATTTCAGAGCATCTATTGGACATTTTTTCCAAGTTTATCATTTTAAGTTTTTGGGTAGCTTCTTGTTAGCCCTAACTAGTTACACCACATCTGGAAGCTGCAGTATTGAACAACTGGTGCTGATTATTTTTTTTCAAACA
This sequence comes from Pteropus alecto, assembly GCF_000325575.1. Classification (NCBI taxonomy): domain Eukaryota; kingdom Metazoa; phylum Chordata; class Mammalia; order Chiroptera; family Pteropodidae; genus Pteropus; species Pteropus alecto. The sequence continues at coordinate 466,374 of NW_006429686.1, read as the reverse complement.
CTCTGAGAATAGAGTGTCAAATATTGATAATTCTCTGCCAGGGGGTAGAGAGCATAACAGATTTGGAGCTCCCAAACAATGCCATTTGCAGAGAATTATCAATATTTGACATGTCTGACAGTTCTGAAAAGATCCATTCTCAGACATGACTTTATTTGTTCTCACCTAGAGACTATTTTGTGTGATCTGGTCTATTCTCAGAGTGTTTGAAAAAAATAATCAGCACCAGTTGTTCAATACTGCAACTTCCAGATGTGGTGTAACTAGTTAGGGCTAACAAGAAGCCACCCAAAAACTTAAAATGAGATCCAGTGAGGACTGTCAGTAGGCAATGAGATAATTACATACCTATTTTACTTACCTGGAAATCATAATGGAGGCCTTAACTTTGTAAAAGGATGAAATTATTTTTGCCTTTTTAAACTAAAACATCATTTAGTAATTTATTACAGTAATATGGATTTGGAAATTCTTGCCCATGGCAGGGCATGAAGGTCAGAATCAATAATAATAAGACAGAAGAAGTCACAAAAATTAAACAGCATAATCCTAAATAACCTAAGAATGAAAGAAGAAATTACATTAAGTGTTAGAAAATACTTTAATATGAATGAAAATGAAAATATAAGGAGCTAAAACTTATGGAGTGCAAGTAAAGATAAGAGTAATTAATGATATAGAAAATATCAATATATAAAAAGAATCAATGACTAAATTTTATCTTTAAAAATACAAAAAAAAAGAAAGTATAAACTTTTAGCTAGGTGGACTAAGGAAAAAATTTAGGAGATTTAAATTTAAAAGAATGAAATAGGGAACATCACAATTGTTAAAAACAAAACAACAAGCCTAAAATGAAGTCACTTATGCTAAGCTCCATGTCATCAAAGTGAGACTTAAATAAAGTTTTGGCTTCCCCAGAAATAGAACCTTTAACCAGTCAATCAGGAATCACTTAATCAGTAGTAGTTAGGTAATCTGCCTGAGAGACCCCTGTTATGTCTTAAAGGAAAATGACCTTGTCACAGTCAATCTGCTTTTTGCTAATATAACTTCCTTGTTACTGCTCCATTTTGATGATAAATGTCTTTTACTTAGTAGAGTTCCTCAGAGCTTCTTCCTGTCTGCTAGATTATATACCACCCAATACATGAATCATTGAATAAAGCCCATAAGATCTTTACAATTTACTCAGCTGAATTTTGTGTTTTTTAATACTACCAACACCACACAATTAAAAGGGATTATAAGAAAGTGTTATAAAAATATGTATTATAACAAATTAGATCATTTCTATGAAATGTAAAAATTACTGGCAAGACACAGAGCAACAGAATTGACTCAAAAAGAAATACAAAATCTGAACCGGAGAGCCTGGAGGAAGATGGCGGACTAGGTAAAAGCAGGGATCATCTCCTCTGAGGTCTGCAATAAAATCACAACCAAATTACAAAATAATCAATGTAGAGAATCACTTGAAGTCCAGCTGATGGCAACACCTACATCTGATAATATAAAGGAGACACATCGAAGCCGATCCAGCATAGGGAACAACCATCTGTGGGATCACTTCATAATTCCTACAGGATAGCCCTGAGTAAATCAAAAGCAGCAGCTGACTTTGGCCTACGGGGGAGCCCCTCCCAAGAGGCCACAAAACCAATGCATCTGGAGGCGGCACCAGACCACAACAGAAGAACTTCTGACTAGTTCCATTAGTAGTGAACACAAAGGATGGTTACAACAAGTTCACAAGCCTGCTAGGGAAAATCTCACTCAGTGGGGCAGCCCCCACACAGCAACTCTTACACTGTGGTTGCAGCCTGAGCATTAATCTTATCCACTGATATTCTAACAACAATAAAGGCTTGGCGACAACAGAATATCGCACACAACCCACACAAAGATCACATCCAGAGCCCCTGGCACAAGGGATAAGGGAGAGTGCGCCACTGGACCACACAGGACACCTTCCACATTAGGTCATCTGGCCAAGGCTGAGAGACAAAACAAATATTCCTGACACATAAAAAAGAACACAGAGAGACTAATAAAATGATAAGACAAAGAAATATGCCAGAAATGAAACAAAAAGAGAAAATTTCCGAAAATAAGCTAAATGAAATGGAGGCAAGAAACCTACTGGAGACAGAGTTCAAAATAATGGTTATAAGGATGCTCAATGGGAGAATGGATGAGCACAATGAAAACATCAACAGAGAGACAGTAAGTATAAAAAAGGACATAGAAACCTTATAAAAAGAACCAGACAGAAATGAAGAATACAATAACAGAAATGAAGAATACACTAGAAAATTTCAACAGTAGATCAGATGAAGATTGAATAAGAGAACTAGAAGATGAGGTAGCAGAATACACCCAAACAAAATGACAAAAAGAAAAAAATAATTTAAAAAAAAATGAGGATAGTTTAAGAGACCTCTGGGACAACATGAAGTGTAACAATATCCAGATCATAGGAGTACCTGAAGAGGATGAGAGAAAGCAAGGGATTGAGAATCTATTTGAAGAAATAATGACAGAAAACTTCCCTAACCTGGCAAAGGAATTAGACATACAAGTTCAGGAAGCACAAAGAGTCCCAAACAAGAGGAATTCAAACAGACCCACACCAAGACACATCATAATTAAAATGCCAAAGGTTAAATACAAAGAGAGAATCTTAAAAG
>NW_006429686.1:456462-462786 GCF_000325575.1 Pteropus alecto | reverse complement strand
AGCCACAAGAAAAAAACTGGAAAAAAACCAAACATATGGAGGCTAAATAACATGATACTAAACAATGAATGGTTATTAATGAGATAAAAAATCAAAAGATACCTAGAGACAAATGAAAATGAAAACACAATGACTCAAAATCTATGGAACACAGCGAAAGCAGTCCTAAGAGGGAAATTCATAGCAATACAGGCCTTGTCCAAGAAACAAGAAAAAGCTCAAATAAACAATCTAACCCTATAGTTAAAAGAATCGGCAAGAAGAACAGCAAAAAAGAAAAAAGAAAAAGCCCAAAGTGAATAGAAGGAAGGAAATAATAAAGATCAGAGCAGAAATAAATGAAATAGAGTCTAGAAAAAAAAGTACAAAGAATTAATGAAACCAAGAACTGCTTCTTTGAAAGGATAAACAAAACTGACAGACCCTTAGCCAGACTCATCAAGGAAAAAGAGAGAGGACTCAAATAAGTAAAATTAGAAATGAAAAAGGAGAAATAACTATGGACTCCACAGAAATACAAGGAATCATACGAAAATACTATGAGCAATTATATGCCAACAAGTTGGACAATATAGCAGAAATAAACACATCCCTAGAAAAATACAATCTCCCAAGACTGAGTCAAGGAAAAACAGAAAATCTGAACCAACCAGTTACCACCAATGAAATAGAATCAGAAATAAAAAACCTCCCAAAACACAAAAGTCCTGGACCAGATGGCTTCATAGGCAAATTTTGCCAAGCATTCAAAGAAGAATTGTCACCTATTCTTCTCTAACCATTCCATAAATTCAAGAAGAGGGAAGGCTCCCTAACTCCGTTTACGAGGCCACCATTATCTTGATTCCAAAACCAGACAAAGACATTACAAAATAGAAGACTATAGGCCAATATCTTTTATGAACATTGATGCAAAAATCTTCAACAAAATATTAGCAAACCAAATTCAGCAATACTTTTAAAATATCATACACCATGATCAAGTTGGATTTATTCCTAGGATGCAAGGTTGGTACAATATCCTCAAATCAATGTGGTACACCACTTTAACAAATCGAAAGATAGATGTAGAAAGCATTTTGTCAAATGCTTTTTCTACATCTATTAAGCATACGTTCTCAGAAGGTTGTAATGTTCTTTTTGTTCTACATTAATAGATGTAGAAAAAGCATTTGACAAAATCCAGCATCCATTTATGATAAAAACTCTCAGCAAAGTGGGAATAGAGGGAACATCCCTCAACATAATAAAGGCCATATATGATAAACCTACAGCTAGTGTCATACTCAATGGGGAAAAGCTAAAAGCATTTTCCTTAAGAACAGGAGGAAGACAAGGATGCCCACTTTCACCGCTTCTCTTCAACATCGTATTGGAAGTCTTAGCCACAGCAATAAGACAAGACAGAAATAAAAGGCATCCGAATTGGAAAGGACGAAGTAAAACTTGTGATTTGCCAATGACATGATACTGTATAGAGAAAGAATCCTAAAGATTCCACCAAAAAATTATTGGAACTAATCAATGAATTCAGTAAAGAAGCAGGTTACAAAGTAAATATTCAGAAGTCAGTGGCATTTTTATACACCAATGACCATTTTTATACACCAACTTTCAGAAGGAGAAATTAAGAAAACAGTCTCATTTACAATTGCATCGAAAACTATAAAATACTTATGAATCAAATTAACTAAGGAAGTAAAAGACTTGTTCTCAGAAAATTACAAGTCATTGAAAAAAAGGAATTAAAGAGATACAAATAAATGGAAAAATATGTCATGTTCATGGGTAGGAAGAATCAACATCATTTAAATGACCATACTACCCAAAGCAATATGTATATTCAATGCAATCCCTATCAAAATACCAATGGGATTTTTCAGAGAGCTAGGACAAATAATCCTAAAATTTATATGGAATCGTAAAAGACTTTGAATAACCACGGCGATCTTGAGAAAGAAGAACGAAGTTGGAGGTATCTCACCACCTGATATCAAACTATACTACAAGGCTACAGTAATCAAAGCAGCATGGTAGTGGCATAAAAACAGATACATTGATCAATGTAACAGAATAGAGAACCCAGAAATAAATTCACACCTATACATTCACTTAAAATATAACAAAGGAAGTAAGAATATACAATGGGATAAACACCGTCTCTTCAATAAATAGTGTTTGGAAAATTGCACAGGTACATGAAAAAAAAAAGAAAAAAGAAAAGAAACTGGGCCACGTTCTTACACCATATAGAAGAATAGACTCATTTATATGTGGAATCTAAGGAATAAAAAGAACAAACTAATCAAAAACAAACTCATAAATATAGTGGACAATTTGGTGACAGACTGAGAGGAGGGTGATTGGAAGACTGGGAGAGTGGAGGGAAGGGTTAAAGAAGTACAAATTAGTAGTTGATAGATGGTCACGGGCATGGGAAGCGTGGCATAGGGAATGCAATTAGCATTAATGTATTGGCTAGGTGGAAAACGAGAGGAAAGAAAGAACAATTAGGGGGATCATTTTTTAAATTATATAAATGTCTAACTGATGTACTGTACACTTGAAAATAATGAAAATAAATTACTTATTTTTTAAAAGGCAGCAAAAAAAAAAAAAAGAAAAGAAAAGAAATACAAAATCCGAAGAGACCTATAACAAGAAATTGACTGAGTAATCAAAAAACTTCCCACGAGGAAAAGCCCAGAACCAGATGGCTTCACTCTATATTTAAAGAAGACCTAATTAAAATCTTTTTAAAACTTTTCCAAAAAATAGATGAGGAAGAAACACTTCCCAACTCATACTATGAGGCCAGTATTACCTTGACACTAAAGACAAAGTTAGAACAAGTAAACACTGCAGATTAAAATCCCCTACAAATATAGATACAAAAATTATTAACAAAATATTAGCTATACTAATTCAGCAACATATAAAAATGATTATTTACCATGACTGTGTGGTATTTATCCCAGGAAAGAAATACCAATTAAAATATGAAAATTGGTTAATGTAATTGTTGGGAAAGGCAGTTGTGTACACTGTGTCAATCCTGTTCTAATACATAAGAATGGATCTTGGGCCTGAAACATTTCCTGCTGGTAGATAAAAGGCTTACATAGACTTTGGTAGGCTTATAACCTTGTGAAGGAATATCTTTCTCTGTTCTGGGCTTGAGGTATATTCCTGTGTGTATCATTCTTATACATTGTGTCGAGGGCCCTCAGTCATGCTACTAGCTGTCTGTATTTCAGACACCACAATGAAGTTTCTTTCATTACAGCACAAAATGAGGCACATGCTGTCACTCTGCCTATGTGAATAGATTCACTGCAGAATAGATTCACTGGCCAAGAGGGTGCGACCTATTACAAAGGATGGATCTTTTATGCACACACTCTCCTCTTGCTGAAAGTAAGCACTGTACAGCTTGAGCCTGATGTGAATGTTATCTGTTTCCAGTGACCTTGAATCATGCACTGGTTTATTCCCTAGGTGACACTTATCTGCCTTTTACCCTTGGCTACATTCATGTTATATTCCATCCCACATCACAGCCTGACCACCCACTGAACAATAAAATGGAAATACACCATATGCATAGAGTAAAAAATAAAAATTGCACAATTATCTCAACAGATGCAGAAAAAAAATATTTCACAAAAGTCTAATGGCTTTTTATAATAAACACACTCTTCAAACTAGGACTAGAAGGGAAAAATTCCTTACCTGATAAAGAGAATCTACGAAAGCACCACAGCTATTATCATACTTAGTGGTGAAAAACTGAAAGCTTTACCCCTAAGTTCAGGAATAGACAATGATGTCTACTGTTACCACTTCTATTCGACATTGTGCTGGAGGTTCTAACCAGGGCAATTAGGCAAGGAAAGGGGAAAAACATCAATATTGGAAAAGAAGTAAAATTATTTCTATTTGCAGAAGACATAATCTGATATACAGCATTCTCTAAGGAATGCACACAAAAAAAATTTAGAGCTAATAAATAAGTTCAGCAAGGTTGCAGGATACAAGGTTAATATATAAAAATAAATTGTGTTTCTTTACATTAACAATAAATAACATAATAATGAAATAAAGAGATATATTACATGTACAATAGCATATAAAAATTACTTAGGAATAAATTTAACAAACCAATGTCCATCAACTGATGGGTAGATAAAGAAAATGTGGTATATTTGTATAGTGGAATATTATTTGGCCATGAAAAGAAGGAAGTACTGATAAATGCTACAGCATATATGAACTGTAGAAATATTATGTTAAGTGTGAAATGCTTGTCACAAAAGGCCATGTATTGGGTTTCAATTTATATGAAATATCCTCCCTCAAAAAAAAATCTACAAAGAAAACATATTAGTGATTGCTTAGGTCTGGGTCTGGGGTTGAGAGCAGGAATTGCCTGCAAATGAGCACTTAGGATCTTTCTGAAGTATCAGAGATGTTCTAAAATTGAATAGAATGTATAGATTATTGTGATGGTTACATAACTATGTAACTTTAACACAAAATCATTGAATTGTACATTAAAAACAATTTAATATTATACCTCAAAACATGTTAAAATTATCTCTTTAGTAATGGTGTTTTTTATGCTGTTGTATGAAGTAGTCTATAAAAGTCGATTGGAGAGCTTAGTGGAAGGAAAATTTCACTTTCCCATATTACTTAGACTCTGCTTCCTCATTAGAGTCATCTCAAAGTTCAGATTATAACATATTATGCTCTCCCTCATTCATTCATTCATTCATTCATTCATTTTTAGAATTGTGGGTCAAGTGTGAGCCACTTAGCTGTGGTGCAAGGCTATGACTTTGATGGTAAATTTAAGGTGCCATGGAAAGAATTTGTTAATCTTATGTCACATTCCAGGTCATCTGGGGCTAGTGAGCCTTTGCACTGGGTTGGGAGATGTATGGAATTTGAGATCCCTTTCAGTACAAGCACCTGTTATTTCATGTTCTAGTGTGTTCCTGAACAGAGATTGAAACAGGTTTGATTTTTCTGATGGGAAAGCTAAAATGATTAATTATCTTTTTTGTTCACTTTAATTTACTATGTCAAAATTTTTTTTCTGCTCTAATGGTTACTGTTTGAGAATTGCTTTATAACCTCTGTTATTTTATTCATTTATTATATTGATTCTGAGAATGAATTTGTATCTCTTAATCTTCACAGAAAGCTAATGTCAAGCTGATTGTTATTCTGTTATTCTTGTATAATGACAACTGAGAAAGGTTGTTTAATAGCTGGATGTAAAAACAGGTTTTAAGGATATATACACGCAGGAAAAGTGGCATACCTACATCCATAACAGCCTTATTAGGAGGTCTACCATCACTGTGACTGCGTGTATGTATGTTTGTGTATTTGTGAATGTATGAGAAGGTGATATATTTTATCGAAGAAGTTATGTCTGAAACCTCTGTTACTTGGCATAAATTGTTAATGTCTCATGAATAGAGTTCGAAGTAGCTCAGTCACCAGTTATTCATTCCTTTGTTTCTGTTTCCTAAAATAGCCTGACAACTTGGCAGGGAAAGCCTAGCTAGCCTTTGAGAATTTCAATTTGTTTCAATTGAGGGACATAGGATAAAATTTTGAAAATCAGAAAGAAGGCCAAAGTTTTCCATTAAAAAAAAACTTAGGTTAATTTTATGCATTTATAATGTCATAATATTTAAAATTTTAACATTATGTATTAAAAATTTTCCTACCACTGCAAATCAGTACAGCCACTATGGAAAACAGTATGGAAGTCCCTTAAAAAACTAAGAATTGATCTACCATATGATCCAGTAATCCCACTACTGGGTATTTACCCCAAAGACTTGAAAAATCATATCCATAAAGATATTTGCACACCAATGTTCATAGCAGCATTATTTACAGTGGCCAGGACATGGAAGCAACTGAAGTGTCCTATGATAGATGATTGGCTAAAGAAGCTGTGGTACATATATACAATGAAATATTACTCAGCCAAAAGGAGAGATGAAATACTGCCAATTATAACAACATGGATGGACCTCAAAATAATCATACTAAGTGAAATAAGCCAGACAGAGGTTGAAAATCACATGATATCACTTATATGTGGGATATAAACCTAAAAGCAACAAATGAGCAAGACAAACAAACAGAGACTCATGGACATGAACTATAGACTAGTGGTTACCAGAGGATTATAGAGTAATGGTTATTAGTGGGGTGGAGGAGGAGTGGGGAGGTAGGCAGGGTAAAAGGGGTCAAATATAGGGGTGTAGGGGGAGGGGGAAGGGGGGCGCTAATATATGG
>NW_006429686.1:449019-456293 GCF_000325575.1 Pteropus alecto | reverse complement strand
AATAAATAAATGTATGTCCCTGCCAAAATGGGTGTTACTTATTAGGAAAAAACTGAAACTTTAGTGAAGTCTCAATCTCTCTAAATTGTTCTATGTATTGAATATCCAATTAATTATTGAAATGTTCTTTTAGTTATACAAGGCAATTCTAATAGTCACAAAGTGTCAGTAAGGTGCCAGAGTAGCTAAAATACTTTTATTACACAGGACCATTCTGGACTTTTTTTTTTACTGTAATAAGGAAGTTTCCTCTCACTTTATTTCTCAAAAATTTTGAGTGCCTTTAAATTTTCACAGACTACATCATACAAGCAGCTCTAAGTTAACTTGAAATGTCAGTGAGGGATTTGAGATAAAAGTGAGAAAAAATAAATTTTACTATGGGTCTGGATGTTTATGAAGGTCATTTCATGAAACATGCCCTTATTTAAAGAAAATTCTATTATATTCCTGGGATTTATTTTCCTTTAGGTATATGTTAACTAACCACCTGGGTAAGGAATATTAGAATATAGCTCTCAAATTAATACCTTTATAAGGAATGTCAATTTATTGGACAATAGAAAACTATTTTGTTGAGTGATTTTGTTTTCAACCTAAGAGATATGGTGGAAAATAAATTATTATTTTTATTAAAACTATGAGAATTAAAAACTTCTCATTTGAACATTTTATTTATTGAATATTAGAAAACTTTTAAATTATTGTGCATGAATTTAGAAAGATTAATATTTGTTCTTTATGTTAATTTCGTTTTGGTCAAGGAAAGGTTAATTCAGCAAGCTCGAGTTGTTCAAATCATGTACATTCTAAAGAAAGGCCTATCTTCTAGACAGGCCCTTGGCTGGCTCCTGGGGGATAACCTCTGAGCCCTTGGGAAATTCCATTTGATAAGTTTGCTGTTTGTATGTCTGAGTCTTTGGCCCATGCTGTACTTATTTTACCAGTTAAGTTTATCCTAACAATCTGAGTTATTGCAAATGTCTATTTTTGCTGTGTGGCATGGACTGAAATCTGAGTAACTGTCATCAGTCGCATAGGCAAGTAGTGTGCCTATGTGACTACATGGCTATGTGACTGACCTCCCACAAAAAACCCCAACACTCAAATGAGCTTCCTTGGTCAGCACACATAATTAGAAATTGAAGAGCAAGATCCAAATTACTTAAATGCAGTGGTAACACAATGACTAACAAAGGCTGGTTGATAAATCCAGCAAATATCCAAGGGTTTTTCTAAATGGTGAAATTTGTAGGAACAACATGGGCAGGAGCCGCAGAGACATTCTATAGGTAGCTAAAAATAAAATATTGTCATTGTTTACCTCTGGAAATAAGGAAGAAACACAACACCTGTCTGGGTGTTTTTTATTTTGGAGGATGCGTATTCCACCTCTGGGAATATTCTTAACTCCAATTCATAAAGCTATTCATAAGAAGGCCACCTTTGAACGGGGACCTGAACAATACCAGGCTGAAATGCAAAGTGCAGTGGTTCAGTCTATGATTTTGAGCCTTTACAATACACACTCAGATATAATTTTGTAAGTATCTCTAACTTGCACTTATGAACACTGGAGTTAATGGAAAAGCCCATGAGTACTGCCCAGTACCACTGGAATTTGGGACAAGGAAATTTACAGATATGGAAGTACACTACACACTGCTTGAGAGAAAATTATTGATTTGTATTGGACACTCATTGAAACTGCCCTTATGACTAGAGAACAAAAAATAATCTTGAATCCATTACCCATAATGTGACTTAGATAATATCTAATAAGGCAGTGCCCAGAAGGAACATACTACTGAAAGAATGCAAGGATATACTCATGATGTTCGTAATTAAGGAGCTTCTTTTCCCTTAGGCCAACTTTGGAATCACTTGAAGAACTACTAGAGTTTATTGTCACATGGGTGGTATTCTATGCACAGCTCTCAGTTGACCAACAAATAGCTGCTTGGTTTATGGATGTCAGCCTTCTTATTTGGAAGGCTGATGCTCTATAACCTACTGACGAAAAAACTCTGATGAAGATAAGAATAAATGAGCTCAGTGGGCTGAACTGCATGCTCTTTTCCTTGTAGCGATGGAAGAATTAAACAATAAAATTTTAAAAGTCTTGGTTTCTTCTGGCACATTGGCAGGATAGGTGGAATATGGAGGTGGCCAATGGCCTGGACATATGGCCAGGTAGGTGGGCAATAAAAATTAGACTATTAAGGAATTCCTGCATGTATCATAGGATGTCAGTAGGGGAATTTAAGAGGCACAATGAAGAACTTCCTTCCCAAATCAGAAGGTGATTGGAATCAACAACTGGATATCCTGGCGAACTTCTTTGAGATGTCACCAGAGTTCATAAAATGAGCAGACATGGGGTAGCTGTAGCAATGCAGAGATGGGCTAATCATCAATATATTCCACTCACACCTTCTGAGGCATAAAATGCCAGCAGAAAGTATCCTGTCTTCCAGCCAGAGAGACAAAAACTACAAATAGCTATGGTGCAGATTTTCTGGGGGAGAGGCTCCACACATAGCTGGCACATAAATTACATCAGTCTACTACCAGTAGCCCTATGAGGCTATAAATAGGTCCTGACAAGACTAGTTATTTACTGCAGACTAGGCTTAGCATACCCAGTGGTAGATGCAAATTCTCAAAACTCTATAAAAGATTAAAAAAGAACATACTATACCATAAAGTTACATTTTTTTTTCAGACCAAGTATCACCTTTTATAGCCCATAGCATCCAAAAATGGTCAAAGAAATATCATATCAAGTGGACATATCATATTGCATATCATCCTCAGAGAAGTGATTTGATAGAAAATTGAAACAGGCAATTAAAATACTAGTTGTTTAAAGTGAGTGGTGATAAAGACATAAAAGGTTAGTTTATGCATCTTCATGAATGTAGCTCATATTCAATATGAAAAAGGGACAAGGGGAGATCCCCATTTCATAGATTCCTCTTTTTCTGGGGGATTTGGGTGTAAAGAGAGTAGGGAAGAATGCTAGTACAACTATACAATGTTTCCTCAAATCACGTCAACTTTCTTCTTTCCTACCTGATTCAGTGGTTCTAGGGTCAGAGTTTCAGGGATGTTTCAGGGTGTGCAGGGATGATCCTTAAGCAAAAAACTATAATTATGCCTTTAAACCTTTATGCCAGTATTCCTAAGGATGGTGCATTCACTACATCTGGGGAAATTGGGTTGACAGTGAATGTAGCTGTATTGACTAGTGGTCAAGAAGGCCCACTAGTTCTGTATTTATGCAACCCTATCCTATATGAATGAGAATGGGCTGAGTTTCTCCTTACACAGAGACTGTTGAGGGTAGGCACTGGTTGATTGGTATTGGTGTTGATGATCTGGACCAACACAATGATTGAACCTAACATTCTTTCCATAGATGGAAAAAGTTTGAGTAAAAATCAATAAAGAATGGAGAAAAAGAGTAATAGCTGAGTTTTAAAAATGACTAAATTGGTTATAGAATAAGGGAAATCCAATATTACATTGGTGTCTGAAGAGAGGCTCAAAGCAGGAAAATGAAATTGTCTCTTAGCAAATTATACCCTATTGCTCAAAAGGGTGAAGATATATAGTCTCTGAGACCACTTCTGTTTTTTAAACCTGACAAGGCCAAATGGAAACCTGGAAACCTGAGTGACATTGCTCAGGGAGACATTTTGCTCATACAATATGATGAAATGGGTCCTATAGTTAACAACTGAGTAGAATTCTAGTAATGTGCCAGTATCTTTTGACTGTTATTTTCCAGGATGCATCTACTACAAAAGACATAAGTTGCAAAGGAATTTTTGGGAACTACCCTCAGCTGGCCCATTCGTCCATGGAGTGTATAGCTCCTGGCAGACTAATTACCGTGTATCTTAGTGATAAATAGAAAGGTCCCTGGTTATAATGGATGAAATGTAGCATTGGTATTTCCAACATCCCACAGTGTATTATTCATATATATCAGCTATATTCTACGTTAAATAGTTCTGCACAAGGTTATTACAAGGGACAAATAATACATTAATGGGGAAATGAGTAATCAAATTAGTATAAAATATGAAAACATTTTTATAGGATGGATTTTCCAACTGTTGGGCATATTCATGCTGATACTATTTATATATATCTATTATATAAATGATAATCTGAATGTAGATGCACAAAAATTTTGATAATTTTACTATAAGAGGGCATAAACCTAAACTTAAACTCAAGGAAGCTGATTGGGCAGGAAAGGATTAATTCAGGGAGCCTGAGTACCTTAAACATTGCATATTATAAAGAAAGAACTGTATTTTGAGAAAGCCTTTGACTAACACCTGAGAAATAATCTCTGCACACTGGAAAACACTATACATTTGTATGGGTATGCCAGATAATTTTATAATTTATGGTAAAGGTTTGTTTTGGCTCTGAAATGGGGAGAGCAGTTGTGGTCTGAGTAAGTGGGGTCAGTTGTGGGCCTGTGTGACTTACTGCCCCAAAAGTCTGGACTCCAAGATTTAATTGAATATCCTTGGTTGGCAGTACTTCACATGTGCTGTCACACATTGTTGCTGGAAGTATTTAAGGATATTTCTGTGAAAATCCACTGGGCAAGGCCACCTGGAAGCTTGAGCCTGTTTTTTCCAGGACTTTGTCCCATGTACCTATTGCCTTTCATATTTTGATCTATTTGAGCTGAATTTTCATTGTAATAAACTGTACCTGTAGGCATAACAGCACTTTTTCATTATTATTACCTCGAATCATTAAAGAAAAAAATTGAACAACCTGCCTTTGTGACTCCCTCAAAGTCCTGGCTGCAGAGGGCTGCCACAATGCTTCGCAGCTACATTGACAATAAGAATATCTCAGATTCACGATGCCTACTTACTTTAAAAAAGCTTTTTTGGGGGAGACTGGATTAAATACGGCAGAGTTAGAGACGTCCCCAGATCTCTCCCCTTGAAACAACAATAAGGTGAACATCTAAAACTAAACAAAAACCACCCAAACTGCACACCAGCATGTCTGAGCATGGGATCTGTGCATAAGAGCTGCCAAAGGTCAGAATCGCAGGTGTTGGGCGGTGGACTAGAAGAAACAAAGAAGCTGACTTTCACAGCTAGAGCTCCTTATAGGAGGAGGGTGAGGGGAGAAAGTGCAGCGACTTCCCTGAACAGCCCTGCCTGGGAGTGCTATGAGATCTACACGGCTGGCAGCAGTGCCCAGTCATCAGGGTAGAAGGCAAAGAAAGCTTGGATGGCAGAGAAACAACAATTGATTTTTACCAGCCTCAGTTGCAAAACCAAGGCTGAGCCGCAGCTCTCATCCCCCAACCCAGAGGCCCCCTCCACCCATACCCTCTGAGACAATCACAGCAGAGCCCCAGGGGAATCTAAGCAAATGCTACCGAAATTGTCACTAACAGTGACAAGAACTGAGACTGGAGGAAGTGAGCATGATTAAACATCTATAAAGGAAAAAAAAAGACATTAATAAGACTTTACATGATGCAGAAATCCAAGAAGCTTAGATGCCACATACTGAAACCCAAAGGAAAAAGACCTTCTTTGCAACAGGATGGGGACCATTACATAATAAATCTTCTGGAGGGGAAAAAAAAAGTGGAACACACTTCCATTAATGCCCAGGTGGAGAAATAGTCCATTAAACACCATGAACAACCAAGGTGACAAGGCATCTCAGAAAGAAAGAGAAAAATCTCCAGAAAATAAGCTTACAGACATAGAAATATGAGACTTAAATGACAGAGAATTCAGATTGGTACTTCTAAAAAACTGAATGAGATCTGAAACAACTCATATCAACCATTTTGGGAATGGAAAAAACAACTAGATGAGCAGAATGACTAATTTAGCAAAGAGATTGAAACCCTCAAAAACACCTGAATAGAGCTTCTGGAGATAAAGAACACACTGCAAGAGCTGAAAAAAGAAATAACAAGTTTGGAAAACAGAGTTGACCAAATGGAGGAAAGAATCAGTAATATAAAAGACAAAAATCTGGAAATAAATCAGAAAGAAGAAGAGAGAAAATATATATTGAGGAGTTGTCCCTTTATATATATATAAAACTATCCTTTACATATTTGTAATGATAACCACATAGAGAAGATTCAGAATGGAAGTATATAACATAAAACAAGAAGAACCAGAGGGAAAACCCAAAAAAGCCTACCAAAATAAAGAAAACAGAAACAAAAGGACAAGGAAGAAATGGAAACACCGAGCTACAAGAAATCAAAAGATAAAATGGCTATAAGAAGGCCTCATATTTCAATAACTAACCTAAATGTAAATGAATTGAACTCATCAATTAAAAGACATAGAGTTGCACAATGGATCAAAAAACAAAACCAACCATATGCTGCCTCCAGGAGATACATCTCAGCTCCAAACAAAATTATAGACTCAAAGTGAAAGAGTGGAAGATGATATTTCAACCAAATGGTATTCAGAGAAAAGTGGGAGTAGCAGTAGTAATATCAGACGAAATAGATTTCAAAATAAAAAAAGGTAAACAAAGATACTGAGGGACACTGTATAATGATAAAAGGAATCGTGCACAAGAAGAAATAACACTTATTAATATCTATGCTCCTAATCAGGGAGCTGTGAAATATGTAAAGCAATTACTAACAGAATGAAAGGGAGAAACAGACTAAAACAGTATCATAATAGGGGACCGAATACCCCAATGTTGCAAATGGACAGATATTTCAAACAGAAAATCAATGAGGAAATAACATCTTTAAATGACACATTAGACCAACTGGACATAATTGACATTTATAGAACTTTCCATCCCAAAACAGCTGCTTATATATTCTTCTACTGCACATGGAACATTCTCAAGAACCGAGCACACACTGGGACACAGAGAGAGCCTCAAAAAATATCAGAGGGTTGAAATCATACCAACCATATTCTCTGATCATAATGCTTTGAAACAAGATATCATCTGTAAAAAAAATCAGGAAGAAACACAAATACATAGAGATTAAACATGTTACTGAAGAATAACTGGGTCAGAGAAGAAATAAAAAGAGAGATCAAGAGATACATAGCAACAGATGATAATGATAGTACAATATATCAAAACTTTTGGGACACGGCAAAAGCAGTCATAAGAGGAAAGTTCATATCATTCGAGGCCTATCTCCAAAATCAAGAACGAGCTCAAATAAACAACCTAACGCTTCATCTTAAAACACTAGAAACTAAAGAACAAATGAA
>NW_006429686.1:421306-447978 GCF_000325575.1 Pteropus alecto | reverse complement strand
ACTACTGGGCGGACGGCAAATTGGTACAGCAACTATGGAAAATAGGATGGAGGTTCCTCAAAAAACTAAGAATTAATCTACCATATGATCCAGCAATTCATCTACTGGGTAGTTATTCCAAAGACTTGAAAACCCACATACGAAAGGAAAGTTGCACACCGCTGTTCATAGCAGCATTATTCACAGTGGCCAGGACTTGGAAGCAACTGAAGTGTCCTATGATAAATGGTTGGCTAAAGAAGCTGTGGTACAGATATACAATGGAATATTACTCAGCCATAAGAAAAGATGAAATACTGCCATTTGCAACATGAATGGACCTTGAAATAATCATGCTAAGCGAAATAGGCCAGGCAGAAAAGGTTGAAAATCACATGTTATTACTTATATGTGGTATATAAATTAAAAGTGACAAATGAGTAGGACAAACAAACAGAGACTCGTGGACATGGACGAAGGACTAGTGGTTACCAGAGGGGATTGGGAAGGCAGAGAGAGAAAATTAATAAGATGCTAAACAAACAAACAAACAAATAGATAAATAAAATGTTTAAAAAAAATAAATGATTGAGCATGAAGGTGAACTAGATTATATTTTAAGCATACAATACCTAGTAGAAATTTAAAGTCAAGATAAGTTGAGATATTTGGTTACTTGTGAAAAAAGCAAAACTTTGAAAATTTGCAGATAGTTTAACATAGGGGTTTGTTATTGATTTTCATGTGCTAATGGTCAAAGACAATAAAATGGAGACCAAAAGAAGGAGTGAGAAATACGTGTGTGTGTGTGTGTGTGTGTGTGTGTTGAGGAGAGAAAGAGAACAGGGTAGGAGGAAGGATGAAGGAGAGGGAGGAAGGATGGGAGAAAAAGAGAGAGGGAGGATTATGAGATTTCTGTCAGTACGTAAAAGGAAAAAAGTTACTGTAGTAATTTTATATACAAGCTTGGTAGTAGAGGATCTATTGAGAGGAGGTCATTGGGTATTGTGTCAGTTCATTTGTATATTTAAATGATGTTGAGATGTGCTATAGAATTTAAAAAAAAACTTATAAAAAGACAAAGACTTTCAGTCAAGATGGCAGAGTATATAGACACCATGCTTGTCCCATCTCACAACCACAACAAAATTACAACTGAACTATAGAACACCCATCATTGAGAATTACTTGAAGTCTAGCTGAACAGAAGTCCTTCAACTAAGGACATACAGAAGAAGCCAATTCCAGACTGGTAGGAGAGACAGAGATGCAAAATGGGCTGACCCCACACCCATGTATGGTGGTTAAAATTTGGGAGGTTTCTCCTAAAGAACAAGGACTCGCAGATCCATATCAGGCTTCCCAACCAAAGGTTCCAGTGCCAAAAAGAGATGTCTCCACAACTTCTGGCTTTGAAAAACAATGGAGATTGTGGCTGAGTGAAATGAGGATACCTGGAATTCTAGACATTCCTCTTAAAGTGCTTGCATACAAACATGCTCACTGAAGGACACCCTGAGCTCCAGCAATGTGGAGGCAGTTTGAGGAGTGGACACCAGATACATACAGGGAAAAACTGAGTTGTCTGGCTTCAGGGGTAGCATTCTCCCAGACAGACATGCTGGCAGAATCTATTATTTCTTTGTTGAGACTTTCCCTCTTTTGGGGTACATATGTAGGCAGGCACCATATCTGACTTTCCATCAACCTGGCTAACACTGGTCGTCTTGCCCTGAAGATTCCTTGAGACCCTGCTCTACCCAACTTTCAGGCCCACCCAAGCCACTTCCAGTGGCTTTTCCGTATAAATGGCCTGTATTGGCTCATGCTTTGAACTTTCGTAAACTCTATCAAAGTTTCATCACACCCAACCAAGCAGCATCTGGCCTCTATAAGCACCATAACCAGGCACTAGCAACAGCCAGCCTGTTTGCAGCTTGGCCTCCTGAGGTACCTCCAAGCCTAGCATGGGTGGCAGCATGCATCTGCAAATTGCAATGGTGGGTCATGCCAGGTGGCTCTGGGAAGAGCACAAGGTATGGCTGAACTTGGCCTGCAGCAGATCCCCTCCTAGCAGGCCCCAGGGCCAGAAAGCCTGGTGGCCAGCTTCAGACCAAGCCAGAACACCATCTATAGCTGCATCCAAGGAAGACGCACCCAAAGGGCAGACAGGGTAAGCACCAGAGCCCTACTAAAGTGATTCCTGCTCCATAGGGTCAGTCCCTACACAACAGTTCCTCCACTGTAGTCACCGGCTAGTCCTTGCAACCCATCAGCCTGAGGGTCAATCCCTCCCAATGACTTGCAAACAGCAACCAAGGCTCAACTACAACAAGAGGGCACACACAACCCATACAAGGGACACACCTGGATCATCTAAGCCAGGTGACCAGAGAAGACTGTGCCACTAGGCTCCAAAGGACACCAACTACATAAGGCTACTCTGCTAAGGTTGGGAGACATAGCAGCCCTACCTAATACATAGAAACAAATACAGGTAGGCAGCCAAACTGGGAAGACAAAGAAACATGTCCCAAATGAAAGAACAGAACAAAGCTCCAAAAAACGAACGAAACAAAATGGAGATAAGCAGTCTACCAGATGCAGAGTTCAAAACATTGGTTTTAAGAATGCTCAGTGAACTTAGGGAAGAGTAGATGAACTCAGTGAGAATAGTAACAAAGAGATAAAAACATAAAAGTGGAAATAGAAAATAAAAAAGAAACAATCAGAGTGAAGAATACAGTAACTGAAATGAAGAATACATTAGATGGAATCAACAGTAGATTACCTGAAGCAGAGGATTGAATCGGTGATTTAGAAGATAAGGTAGCAGAAAACACCTAATCAGAACACCAACAACAACAACAAAAGAACTGAAAAATATGAGAATAATAGTTTAAGGGGCCTCTGGTACAACAACAAGCCGAACAAAATCCACATCCTAGGAGTACTAGAAGGAGAAGAGAAAGAGCAAGAATTGAAAACCTATTTGAAGACAGAAAATTTTCCTAATCTGATGAAGAAAATAGATATACAAGCCCAGGAAGCACAGAATCCCAAACAAAATGAACCAGAACCGGTCCATGCCAAGACACATCATAATTAAAATGTCAAAGTGGAAGACAAAAAGAGAATCTTAAAAGTATCAAGAGAAAAGCAGTTAGTTAATCTACCCGAAAAAGCTATCATTTATAATTGAAGGACAAATATAAACCTTCCTAAACAAGGGAAATCGGAAGGAGTTCATCAACACAAAACCAGTATTATAAGAAAAGTTATAAGGACCTTTTTAAGAAGAAGAAGAAAAAAGATAAAAAATATGAATAATAAAATGCCAATAACTACATATCTATCAATAATTTCTTTTTATATCTCCACATATTTTCAGAAAGTTATGTATATGTGCATAACTGCACACATGTCTTATAAAATAGTCTGATGCACTGGAATATTAAAGTTAAAAATCATCACTCTCTATGAGCTATGATCTTTTTCATTGTGTTTTCACATGAAATTCACTTTATCATTTTGGAAATGGCATTCATGAATTTTTTTCTCTAAGGGTTCACATGACATTTTGTTTCAAGAGAAACTATATAGATCAGTTTACCAAACATATAGGAGCTTTACTAAACTATACATTATTGGATATATTGGTCTGCAACATGATTTTCTCCTTATACTTTCTATGTTAATATTTTTAAAATCTGACTTATTCTTTAAATGACTGCATAATTTTCTAATTTCTTCTTATTCAATAAGTGACTTTCTCAACCTTGTAACATCTTGCTCTTTTTACCATTTTTTATGGCAAAAGAAAATACAATGAATAATATTTTGAACATGGGCACTATTTTACCATTACTGCAACAGAGGGCTGCAGAACTATTGAAATATGCAAGTAGTAATCTTTCCTGGAAATTGAAATTTTAGAGTTCTTCAAAAAAAAAAAGAAGAAGTTAGCATTGGCTTTGTAACCCAAACCTAATGAATAATTCATTTACAGAAGTATGGATTTTGAAATTCTCATCTTTGACTTGTTCACAAGATATGAAGGACAAAATAAGATCTTTAAAATAATGTTGACCTGCAAAACCAGAAGCAGAACTATTATTTTTTTTTCTGAAGGAATAGACAATGAAAGAGGCAGAATTCAAGATGGAATTTAAAAACAAATGGAGGGATATGATGTCAGTGAAAAATGTTAAAGTAGAAAGTTACAAAAGCCTGTACCTCAAAAAAAAAAAGCAGCAAATCAATTGGGAAAAAAGTCAAAATTAACTTTATGAGCGCTCTAGAAACTCATCAAATGCTTCCAACAACATGTCAAATGTTTAATCAAGAAAAAAGAGTAGAAACTCAGTAAAAGAGCTTTGTGGCATTTCAACTTACCATGACCCTATTCCGAGCTGCCCGAGGAAGCCCAGAATTTGTATATAATAGACAGTCTTTAACTCATGTATCTTAAATATGGTCACAGAACTCAAGCAAACCATGTGCAAAAAAACTAAAGGAAATCCTAAGAATGTTATCTCAGCAAATAGTGAATATTAATAAACAGAAATTATAGAAAGGTTCCAAATGGAAATTGTAGAGTTGAGAGGTATAATAACTGAAATAAAAAATTCAGTAGAGCAGATGAACAGCAGATTTGAGCAGGCAGAATAAAGAATCAGCAAATTGGGAGATAGGCCCATTTAGTTGTCCAGTGTGAGAAGGAAAAAAATAATGGATAGCTTAAGAGACCTGTGGTATGCCATCAAGCATATCAACGTGTTTAATGAAAAAATCAGAGGGAGTGGAGAGAAAGAAAAGAGCAGGAAAAAATTGTATCCCCAAAACTTCACAAATGTATAGAAAGACATGAAATCTAGACATCCAAGAATCTCAATGAACCCACATGAGATTAATCCAAAGAGGTCCACACAAACTTACATCATAATCAAACTTAAAATTCAAAGCCAGAGATAGAATAGTAAAAGTGGTAATTGAGAAATGACTTGTCCAGTACAAGCGATCCTCAATAAGATATAAAAATAATTTCTCATCAGCAACCATGGAGGCCAGAAGGCAGTGAGATTATATATTTAAAATAATAAAAGGGGAAATTGTCTTTTAATAATTTTGTACCTGTCAAAACTGTTTTTCAAAAATGAAGCAGAAATAAGATATTCTCAGATAAGTAATAATTGAAAGAGATTTATGATTTTTCTTCTGAGAATTTATAATGATGATATTTGTGACAGTTACAACATAAAGAGGACAGAGCTATATCAGTACAAATTATTTTGTATACTGTTGAAACCACACTGGTATTAACTTGAACTAGATTTTTGTAAATTAAGATGCTAATATTTATCCTAAGAAAAATAATGACAATTATATATAATTATGTATAATTTATTTATATATATAAAGAAATTAGATGGAATCAAATAAGTATGCTATAAAATATCTATTGAAAACAAAGGAAAGCAGTAATGGAGGACTTGAAGAATAAATAATATGTAAGAAAATGAGGAAACAAAAAACAACGTGAGAGAAGTTCTTCCTTATTGGTAAATACATTAGCTGCAAATGGATTCAACTCTCTAATTAAAAGTCCAAGAATATCAGAATGGATAATGGGTTATACAATAGCCATGATGTAACTATATGCTGTCTACATGTAACCTACTAGAGACCAAAAATCACAAACTGGCTGAAAGTGAAAGGATGGAAAAAGGTATTTCATGAAAATAATAACCAAAGGAAAGTAGAATTTACTATAATAATGTCTGAAAAATACATTTTAAGACAATAATTCTTACGAGGCAAAAATATACATTATATAATGATAAAAAAGATTCATCCATCAAGTAGATATAACAATTATAAACATATATGCACCTAACAAATGATCTCCGACTTACATGAAGCCAAAAAAAAAAGTTTGACAAAATTGAAAGTATAGACAATTTTATAATAACAGAGACATCAACACCCCGCTATTGATAATGGCTAGAACCTCTGTTTGATGATAAATAAGGAGATAAGACTTAAATAGCACTAGAAATCAACTACACTAAGAGACATATATGGAACTCTTCACCTCCTAGGAGCAGAATACATGTTCTCAAGTGTGCGTGGAACATTCTTCAGGATAGACTACATGTTAGGCCACAAAAATACCATAAATAAATTTAGAAAAACTCAATAAATTTAGAAAGATTAAAATAATGCAAAGTATGTTCCCTGAACACAAAGAGTTTGACAACAGAAATCAATAACAGAAGGGAATCGTGTTAATTCACAAATATGTGGAAATTACAGAACATACTCTTAAAAAAACGAGTCAAAAATAAATCAATGGGAAATTAGAAAATACTTTAAGACAAACAGAAATGATAACACAACCTATCAAAACTTATGCAGTGCAGTGAAAGCAGTGCTCAGAGGGATATTTATAGCCATAAGGACATACATTAAGAAAGAAGAAAGATCTCAAATCAATATCACAACTTTGCTTATGAAGGAATGAGAAAAAGAAGAGCAAACTAAAACCCAAACCAAGCAGAAGCAAGAAAACAGTAAAGATTGAAGTGGAGATTTACAAAATAGAGAAAGGAAAACAATAGAGAGAATCAACAAAACCAATATTGGTTCTTTTAAAATATTAACAAAATTGACAAACAGAGATAATGGCCAAAATAGAGATTAGATTGATATTAATAAATTCAGGAATGAAAATGTGACATTGCAACTAACCTTACAGGAAAGAAAAAAGATTATTGGTGAATACTGTGAACAATCATATTTTAACAACTTAGATAACCTAGATGAAACAGACAAATTTCTACAAACACACAAACAAAACTAATTCAAAAACAAATAGAAAATCTGAATAGTACTATAAATGGAAAGCGATTCTGTCAATAATTTAAAAATACTAACATAGAATAGCTCAAACCAGATGACCTGCCGGTGGGTTCTAGCAAACATTTCAGAAAAATTAACACCAATTCTTCTCAAACACCTCCAAAACTCAGAAGAGGAAAAACCACTTCCTAATTCATACTATGAGGCCATTATTACCCTGATACCAAAGCCTGGCAAAGACATCACAAGAAAACTGAAGACCAATAACCCACATGAATTAGATGCAAAATGCTCTATAAACTACTAGTAAAGCCAATCCAGTAGTTTTCTAAAAGGATTATACACCATGATAAATTGGGATTTTTCCCAGGAATGTGAGGGTGGTACAACAAAGGAAAATCAAAGTAATATATTACTAAAATGTAAGGGGAAAAAGAAAAAAAAAACATAATTATTTCAATTGATGCAGAAAAGGTGTTTGACAAAATTCAACACCCTTTCATGATAAAACAAAATCAAGGTAGAAATAAAAGGAAACTTCCTCAATATAATAGAGGGCATCTAAGACAAACCCGCAGCTATCGTTGGACTTAATAATGACAGACTGAAAACTTTCTCCCTAATATCAGGACAAGGATGTTCGCCTTTGCCACTTCAACTCAATAATTAATAATAAACTATGAAAAGCTTTTCAAATCAAAATTTGAGATACTGACACTATTTTCCATTGGAATGGACAGGAAACAGTAGCATTGCTATCAATTATCTACAACTTAAATTCTGTCCCTTACAAAGTGGTAGAGTAGCCTAATCAATCAAAGACAAAGAAAGAGGCTTAAATACATACAAAAATGTTGTAGATAATCCCTGTAGGGACTGCTAGCCACTGAAAGCACCCCCAGTAATCTCCTGCCCATTAGTAATCTTTGACATGTTTTCTAGATATGCCTATATGAAGAGACATGCCATTATTTAAAAGAACTCCTGACTTAGCCCCTCTCTTACCATAAATGTATAAAGCTAGTGCTTAAGAAAGGAGTTATCAGAATCTAACTTCTAAATTTATATATTGATAAGGTGTGGATGTTTCTTGCATGACTGAAAATCTAATTTATTGTACAGGAATTTAATAATTTAATTTTCAACCAAAGACCAAGGCAGCCATATTCAATGTTATAAAATATATTAGAAAAATGTATGGTACTCATTTGGGAAGCTTATTGCTTGATCATCCTCAATAGACTGTGAAGTTAGTGTGTGGTGAATTCTTAGTAGTAATATTTGCCCTTCGTGTTGATTTAATTGTGAATCTCACCTTGCAGGTTAGGATATTTTATTCATGGATAAATTGAATTACTGGATATTCGTATATACCCAAGGTCCTCCAAGAAAATGGAGATAGATTAAAACTAATTGGGTGATGTTCCATATGCTAAAATGATCATTTTGTTCTAAAGGTGTATGAATCTAGCAATAGAGAATACATTGGGACAGAAACAAAGAATGAGATGACAGAACATTTTAATTGTTTTACTGAACAGATTTCACTATTAATTGTTTATCTTAAGAACGTATTGATGAATTCCTTTAGCTTTTTCTTGTCTGAGAAGCTCTTTATCTGTCCTTCATTTCAAAATGATAGTTTTGCTGGGTAATCTTGGTTGCAGATCCTTGTTTTTCATCACTTTGAATATTTCATGCTAATCCCTTTTGGCCTGAAAAGTTTCTGTTGAGAAATCAGCTGCCAGTCTTATGGGTGCTCCCTTGTAGGTAAATGGATGCTTTTCTCTTGCCACTTTTATGATTCTTGCTTTAACCTTTGGCATCTTAATTTTGATGTGCCTCGGTGTGAGCCTCTTTGGAAGTAATAATAGAGGGACTTCTTTAAGAAGAAGAAAAAAAAAGATTAGAAATATGAATAATAAAATGGTCATAACTACATATCTATCAATAATTACTTTAAATGTAAATGGATTAAATGCTCCAATCAAAAGATAGGATGGCTGAATGGATAAGAAAACAAGACCCTTACATATGCTACCTACAAGAGACTCACTTGAGATCAAGACATAAACAGACTGAAAGTAAAGGAATGGAAAAATATTTCATGAAAATGGAAGTGAAAAAAAATCTGGGGTGGCAATACTTATACCCAACAAAATAGACTTTAAAACAAAGGCTATAACAAGAGGCAAAGAATGAACCAGAAATCCCACCTCTGGGCATTTATCTGAACAAACCTAAAACACTACTTTGAAGGGACATGTGAATTCATATGTTCATTGCAGCATTATTTACAATAGCCAGAATATGGAGGTGTCCTGGGTGTCCATCAGTAAATAAATGGATAAAGAAAAGGTGGTGCATATATATAAAGGAATATTGCTCAGTCATAAAAAAAAAAAAGAATTAATTCTTGCCATCAGTAATGACATAGATGGCCCTAGAGAATATTGTGGTGAGTGGAGTAAGTCAGACAGAGAAAGACCAATGCCATATGATTTCACTTACATGTAGAATCTAAAGAACAAAACAAACAAAATAGAAACAAACTCATAAAGAACATTTAGATGGTTGCCAGATGGGACGGTAGTTGGGGTGTGGGTGAAAGATGGGAAAGAATTAAGAAGTACAAATTGGTAGTTACAGAATAGTCATGGGGATGTGAAGTATAGGATAAGGAATATAGTCAATAATATTGTAATAACTATGTATGATGTCAAATGGGTACTAGATTTGTTGGGGTGATCACTTTGTAAGTTATATAGATGTCTAATCATGTTGTACACATGAAACTAATATAGTATTGTATGACAACTGTAATTGAAAAACATTTTTTTAACTAAAAAAACTTACATTTTTAGTACAAAAATAATTCAAATTATTTCTAGGGTTTGTGGAATGCACCCCATCGCAGTTATTCACATTAAGATATGGACAAATGAGGGTCCTGAGGAATGTTAAAATATGGTATGGAACTATTTTAAGAGGATATTCATAGAGTATATAAAAATGTATGTATAGTTAGAACAGAAAAGCCTGGAGTAATGAATACACATGCTTATACTTAACTATTCAACCAGTTGTTAAAATGTTCAATGAGCACTCCTATAACGAAAGAATAAAAGATGGAAATAATATATGCCACTGTGCTACACAGCACACTGTTTTACAGATGTACAGGCTGGCTTTGTCAATAGGTGACTGTTTAATATCCCATGGGCTGGAGAGTCTTGCCCGTGAACCTTGTCTCCAGGTTGCCCTAGTGTTCTGGGTATGTTTTATTCTGATTGTAGAGTACCAGCTTCGTAAGTGACACTTATCTATGCTCCTGTGATTCCTCAGAGCTGAGAGGTATTACATTTAATTTTTTAAAAGGAGATTTATGATACAACATGGGGCACAATAAAAACATACATAAATCCATATATACAATGGAATTGTCATGCAGCTTATACAAAGTGAGGTAGAATGCCATTTAGTGATATGAAATAATGTTAAGTTACATGAAAAAAGAAAAATCTAGAATGACATGCACTGAATGAGAAAATTTGAGAGAAAATTCCGCTGAAATAGGATATATACATATACATATCTCCTCATTAAGTAAGGAGGATGGATCCTGTGAGCATTCATATAAGTTGCACGCAGACATAAGGATGTTGAAGACTTTCTGATTTCTAACCACCTTGCAATGCAAATGCCATTTTGCATTCTGATCCATTATTGTCTTGGAGTTTTGGGGGATAAAAGGTGAGAGAGAGCCAATGTTTTGAAAGTCAGCTCATAAGATTGTATGAAGCAGATTTATGGCCACCTTCCTGAATTCTATACGAACAGTTGTTCACAAACATTTTGTTCTTAAGACTCCAAAAATCTTTTGCTTAGGGGGCTCATGTCTGTCTATATTTGAAAACTAGAAAATAATACTAAGTATTTTTAAATGTATTTATTTATTCATTTAAAATAGCAACGCTAAACCCATTTTTTGCTTAAATACAAAACACATGTTTTATGAAAAATTATTATATTTTGAAAACACACAGAGTTGAATGACTTTGTTTTGCTCTAGATTGCACAGGTCCAGTGAGTGGTGTGCTAGACCTGGCTCAGACCTGAATAGGAGAGCTTGATTCTAGGCATTGCTTGCCAGTTCAGCATTCAGAAAGATCATGTTGGTGGCTAAAAATATAGGCCATTGTGTGAGGGTAGTTAAATCAGAGAATCTGGAAATGTTGGAGACCAAAACTGCATGCCTCCTTACCTGAAGGCCATTTCATGCATGATTCTACTCAGAACTGACAACACAGGCATTGCCACTAAGCTTATTACAGGAGAAAAGTGCTGCATCATAGTGCAGCTCTGTCTCTCTAAATGACTGTGAGTGATAGAACATATGTGTGCTTGAGTGACCCTGGTGATAATTTTGGGCAGTCCTTATCAACCTTATTGAATTTTTAAAAATCTTGATATGGTTGTAAAACTCCTACCTCTAAACATAGTATTCACTGGCAGTATGGTTTCAGCATTACCTGGCCAGAGCAGATTCCCATATATAAAACACTTAGGTTTATTGCCCTGTTGCAATAAACCTATTTTGTAGGAGTTGTTTCTCTCCTATGGAAAATTTTGTCCTTGCAACCCTAATAACACACATTTGTCTAAATGTAGGCCCAGCTTCCTTTGACTGTGGCAAACCTGATTTTCTAGTTTGCTGTCCTCTGACATCCAGAGGCTTTATCATCAGCAGCTCATTTTAAAGTGACAACAATCCACAGGCTTCCATCTGCAGAAATGCACCTAGTCTCTCATGTTATGGCAGGCAGAAAGGTGGTTTGACACAGAAACTGGAACATGAGTCTGTGTTCCAGGGGAACTGTACTTCTTAACCCCTGCATACTTCCTCGATAACACCTTGTGTAAAAAGATTGCTTTCTCTAAATGCCTACTACACGGAGAACTTCAAGTATTGTCTCTAATATTTCCTTCATTCATTCATTAGACTGGGCATGGTATAAGTAACTGAGATCAAAAACAGCACTCTGCTTCTGAGGATGTATGTGCATTTCCTAGTTTCCTTATAAAAATAACATCGACAAGAATGTTTTGAGGACATTCTGGTTTCTATGGCAACTGAGATGTGTCATCTTATCCTGGAGGCAGAAACATTTAACAAGGATATTTAAAGGTTGGAAAGGTATACTAGCAGCAAAAATATGCAGCCTAGTAGATGTCTCCTGTCACTATGAGACAGTGTGTATGTGGATGTTTGTGTATGTGTAGTTTGGGAAGGTAAGGTACTTAGTTAGAAATTAGTGTCTGTAAGCCCTCCTGTTTTATTAAAGAAGCTGGAAGTTTCTACTGAAGAGACTCTGAGGTGATAAGTCACCTTTCTGTGTTCCCGTGTTCTAAGATAACACGTGTTGTATGAGGTCATTGTGATCTGAATTCTTTAAAGCAGAGGTCTCCAAATATTTCTGATCTTACACCTTTGTTTAAAAAATATTTTTTTCTTGTACCCTTAAAAATGTACTTTAATCATTTTATATCTACTACTAGTAAGAAATTGTTATGTGTAAATTATGGAAAAGAAAACTTGAAGTCAACATATGATGGGATAAAATGAGTAGGATTAAAAACTCTAAGGTGACTTTGTGGAACTTTGGGGTTGATAACAATGTTCACATTGAGTGGCTGACACCTAGATTAAGGAATATCTCTTTAAAAGACAAATTTACTGCCATCATACCCGTAATAAAAATCTAGAAATGGCTCCTCATTTATCATATAAGTGTTAGGTATGGCTCCTTAAAAACGGTTCTGATTTTTGCTTTTATGGTTTAGGAAGTGAATGTTGCTGATGTCATATTATTTCTGTATTTATTATGTTTCAAAAGAAAGTCATAGTATGTAAAGGACTTACTGTTGCATTTGTCTTCAGGCAATGTGCTTTAGAAAGAAGTAGTTACTAAGTAAAGCATATAAGTCTCTGTCTCTCTCAGCACCAAATCTGTGATACTGAGACTCTACACTATCATTAAATGAACACTTAACCAAGTTAAATTTATCTTAGTTATTAGTAAGGGAACTAGTAAACTATTAAACACTTTTTAAAAAAAAACAACGAGGTTTCGATATTGTTCTTTATAGGACAACTTGTATGTGCATTGGTAAGAATAGGAATTATTTGCATTGTCACAGATAGGAAACAATGGCATTACTATCAGTTTTCTACATGTCAGCTGCTGTTGCTGAAAGATTGGTAAAGTAGTCTAATCAATCATCAAAGATGATGAAAAGGCCATACCTCTATAGAAAAAGCTAACCCTAGAGGGCCCATTAACCAATGCCCAACATTCCACCATAAGGCCCCAGTAACTTCTTGTGCTTATTTCTGAGACTTTGACATGTTTTTCAGGTAAGGTAGTATTAAGAGAACTGCTCACTAGAAGACTTTTTTTTATCTGCTGCATTAAAAAAAAAACAAAAACAAAAAACAAAACAAACAAACAAACAAAAAATACCATTATGGTCAGGAAGTGGCATTTATAATACTGTGCTCATCATGTGTAGATGACCCACAAATTAATAAACATTCTCAATATTCTCTTCAGTTAGTCTCAGTAAAGGAAATAAACATGTTTCCTGCCATCAGACCAGTAACTAGAATCTGGAAGTGGCTCTCCATTTATTATATAAGCATAGGTACAAACTCCTTAACAAAGATTGTAATTTTCAGTTTTGCATTTTAGAAAGTGAATGTTGCTGATGTTGGTATTTCTGTATTTATTATGTTTCAAAAGAAATGTATAGCATCTAAAAGATTTGCTGTTTCATTCTTTGTCGGGATATGTGCTCTAGGAAGAACCAAGAGTCAAGTTAGGGATATCTAATTCTCTTGGCTCCATATCTTATACTCTGTTCCATGATGCTGGAACTGGGAGTCCGCCGTGCCCGTTTTGCCTTTACCAACCTGCTCCCTTGAAGGCTCTGCCCATCAGGTTCACCTACAGGAGACAAGAAGTGTGGAGGAAAGAAAAAACAAATGTTCTTTCCACTCTATTCCTATTCTTCTCACTGACACCTGAATACAGGCCTTACATAAAAACAAGGCCATATGATTTCGGTAGAGGCAGAATGTCTAAATATAGTTTTGGTCCAAACTTCAAGGACTCTCAGGTCCCCTCGGAAAGCCAAGCACCTAAAGGGCAGACTGAGAAGGCCCCAGAGCCCTGGTAAAGCAAATTCTGCTACACAGGATCAGCCACTGCACAACAGCTCCTCCACTGGTCACAACCAGCCTGTGGGTCAATCCCTCCCAGACTTGCAAACAGCAAACAAGGTTTAATTATAAGAGGGCACACACAACCCATACAAGGGACATATCTGGAGTACCCGGGTTAGGTAAACAGGGAAGACTGGCCACATACTACATAAGATTACTCTACTAAGACATAGCAACCCTTTAGGTGTGTTGTCCTCAGATGTGGCCCCATGTGGTGCTCCAGGAAGCCGGCCACCCATCATGCAGGCCAGTAGCTCCTGGGAGGGACCTGACTGCAGGTCACGTTCAGCTGCAGGCTGTACCCTTCCCAGGGCCACCTGGCATGAGCCATCAAGAAATCTGCAGATGGCTGCCACTTACACTGGGCTTGGATGTGCCTCTCGAGGCCAAGCTGTGAAATGAGGCCGGCTGCCACTAGTGCTGGGCTTGGGGCTGCTCAGCAAGAGGTATGGGGCTCACCAAGGCCAAATGCTGCTTGTTTGGGTTTTGTGAACCTTTGAGAGATTTTAGGAAAGTCTACAGCGTGAGCCAAGACAGGCCATTTGTACGGAAAATCCACTGACAACAGCTTGGGTGTGCCCACACTTTTGGAGGGTCAGGGTCTCAGGGGATCACCAGCATGGGGTGACTATTGTTAGCTATGTTTATGAAGACTCAGTTATGGCAACTTCTAAGTCTGCAAGCTGGGCGGAGTGAGGCTCTACAAAGGGACAATGCTCTCTGCCAGCACTTTTTCTGGGAGAAAGCTGCCTCTCCAGCCCTTACCCTGAAGCCGGACAAATCAGTTCCTCCTGATACGTTCCTGATACTTTTCAAGCTTCTGCCCAGAGCTGGAGCTCAGAGCGTTTGAGTATGTCTTGAGTAAGTTTATGAGAAATGTTGCTACTCCAGCTACCCTCCGTCTCACTCAGATACAATCTCCACTGGTTTTCACAGTCAGAAGTCATGGGAACTTCTCTTCCCAGTACTAGAACCCTGGGCTGAGGAGCCCTGTTGTGGGGCTTGGATCCCTCACTGCTCAGGGTGTACCTCCTCAACTGAGATATTTCTCCCAGTTCTCAACTTCCATACACAGGTGTGAGACCAGCCTGTTTCGCTTCTTTGCCCTTCCTACCAATATAGAAGTGGCCTCTTCTGTGTGTTCCCAGTTGTGGGACTTCTGTTTAGCTACACTTCAGGTAACTCCAAATGATAGTTATTCTGTAGTTTAGTTGTAATTTTGATGTGGTTTTGAGAAGAATCAAACATAGTGTTTACCTACTCTGCCATCTTAACCAAAAAGCCCCACCATGGAAAAAATTTAATTTAAGTATAGTTAGTATACAATATTATGTTAGTTTCAGTCATACAATGTAGTGACTCAATATTTATATACCTTACAATGTGATCACCTTATTAAGTCTAGTAGTCATCTGTCACTGTGCAAACTTATCACAATATTATTGACTATATTCCATTTCACATTTTTGACCTTTCTCCCATCCCCCCACTCTGGAAACTATCACTTTGATCTTTGTTTCTGTGAGTCTGTTTTTGTTTTGATTTGTTTGTCCATTTTTTTTCAGAGTTCACATATAAGTGACACCATACAGCATTTGTCTTTTTCTGTCTGAACTTATTTCATTCATCATAATACCCTCTAGGTCAATCCATGTTGTCACAAATGGCAAGATTTGATTCTTTTTAATTGCTGACTAATATTTCATTATATGCACTATCTCTTCTTTATACATTCATCTATCGATGGACATCTAGGTTGCTTCCCTATTTTGACTATTGTAGACAATGCTTCAATGAACATAGGGCTGCAGATATCTTTTCCAATTAGTATTTTCATTTTCTTCCGGTAAATACACAGAAGTAGAATTGCTGGATCGTACGGTAGATCTATTTTTGGCTTTTGGGGGAATCTCCGTACTGCTTTCCATAGGGCTATTCCAATTTGCAGAAATGTGCAAATCTTTTGATATACAGCAGATGGAGGAAAATAAACACATCTACAATATAAATTATGTCATTATTTATCTTTCTAGATTTGTGGTGGGGAAAATTATGGATCAAACCCATTTAGTTAGTTTGATTTCCTTGCCACTTAGTATTTTATGGATTGATATTAGATGTTCACAGTACCTGGATTACTACATTGATACCAGTTGAACCCCGGACAAGCTGTGCAATTCAAAAGTGCTGAGCAGGGTAAAGACTCTGTTGAACAGCAGTTAGAGGGAGAATCCATGTCATATTGGTTAAGACTGTTTCTATTTTACCAAACATGTGTTTGTAATAATTTTATGTTGCAATTTTGTGGTACAATTGATTTTCATTTTGATTTACAGTTACTTCTTCTTGTATTCACAGTCCCATATTTGGTGTGAGGAAACAACAAAATATTTTAAACCACAGTATAGCAATGAAGATATGCAGCTCCCAGCTGAAGGCCTGTACCTCCAGCAATCTTTTATTTTTAATCATGGTAAAATATACATATCATAAAATTTACCATCTTAATCATCTTTAAGTATAGAGTTCAATGGCATTAAGTACATTCATATAGTTGTGCAACCTTCACCACCACCTATATCCAGAATTTTTTTCATCTTCCCAAACCGAAAGTCTGTACCTATTAAAGAATAAATCCCAAATCCAGCCTCCACTCAGCCCCTGGAAACTACCATTTTGCTCTCTTTCTCAATGATTTTGATTACTGTATGAATTTGAGGTACTATAGTACTCATAGAAGTGGAATCGTATATTATTAGTTCTTATTCTGCTTATCATAATGTCTGTAAGATCCGGCATTATTGTAGCATGTGTCAGAATCTTCCTTTTTAAGGCTGGATAATATTGCATTGTATATAATACCACATTCTTGTTACTAATTCATCTCACAATGGATATGGGCTATTTCCATATTTTAGCTATTATGAATGATGTTGCTGTGAGCATGGGTGTACAAATCTCTGTCCAAGTCCCTGACTTGAATTATATTTTTAATGTTTTGATGTTTCACATACTGTTTTCCATATCAGTTACTTCAATTTACATTCCCACCAGCAGCATACAAGAGTTTCAATTTCTCTACATTCTTTCCAAAGCTTGATATTTTCTGTTTTGTTTTGTTTTTGGATAATAGTCATTCTAATAGGTGTAAGGTAGTATTGCATTTTGGCTTTAATTTGTATTTCTGTAATATTTAGCATATTTTCCGAGGCAGTATAGTGTCCAATGCCTGTGGAATTAGAAAAAAATTTGCAAATGCTTCTTCCTTCCTCTATAAAAACCACATGACTTTGCTGGATGAAGGGCTTTTGTTGGGATGACTGGTAGCAAATAGAATCAGAATGCAACCTGTTTCTCTTTTCTCCTGATTATCTGTCTACCTGTGTCATTCTCAGTGATTAGAACTAAATAAGTGGTAAACGACAAACAAGGTTCTCAGAGTTCTGGCCACAGAATTTATACATACTCTAAGGAATGTTGATTGAGAGATCCAGATATCCCTGTCTACCATCTGCTTCTTCTTAAAGCATGTTTCACACAAGGAAGTCAGCAATAAGTATTGAAGAGACTATGCATATCTTTCAAAACATAATTTATAGAATGAATTACTTACTGCATTATCAATGTCTATGATCAGGCACCCAAAATGACATAAAATAGTCTTTGCTAAACGACTTGTGCTTTATGTTACAGGTGAAAAAAAAAAAAGCCATGTTGAGATTTAAATTACTGGTGGGCAAGGACATAAATATTTCTTCAGAGAACTGGTTTCCAAAGTGATGCTCAGCTATGCAGGTCACTGTAAGCAACAGATGGCATACTGGAGCCCACAAAGATAAGTTAGATTTTTCTAAACATTTAAAATCTAATCGTTTATAACAAAGATCAGCAAACTAAAGTATAATGATTGTATTTGGCCTGCTACCTCGTTTTTAAAATCCTTTTTATTGTAAACATAGCTACCCCCCCTTTTTTTATCTTGATATCTATGACCACTTTACTGTTACAATGTCAGAGCTGGGTAATTGGGATAGAGACTTGTGTGGCCCCAAAGTATAGTGTATCTAATATCTGGCATTTCAATGAAAAATTGTCAACTCCTGTTTTATAACCTCAAGTTTGTGTGTGTTTCTTAAAGTACTAAAATGATTATTATTCTATGTGCATGTATAATGATGTATGACACATCTTTAATGTATTAGAAATAAGTTTTCTTAAACAAGGATGCTTGCCTAGAAAGTACAGAGACTTCTGTTTTAGAAATTTGACACCAAATTACCCATCTATCATGGGGTCTTATCATCTTAGTTCACAGAATCAAGGAAAAAAAAATCTCTGGCTGGTGACAGTCTCTTCAGAGTCCTCTTAACAAGAGCTGCCTGTGTGTCTCCCACAAAACAGAAAAGATCAAGCACCTTCATGTCCCAATAAATATCTCAGCCCCTAAACATAGACACACACAAACATGCTATGATGACAGACTTTCGATAGGTCTGTAATTCATGCAGATTTCCCACCTTTTCTGCCTGCAATTCTACCTGATCTATCTACCAGGAAACAATAGCATAAAAAATTGTCATAAAAAAATTGTTACCATATTTCCTGCATTTGTGCAGCACTGTATGGAAACTGGGATATGTGCATTCACTATCAGAGCTAGATTCATAGTTGAGAGGTGAGCTACTCCAGCACTTCAAATAATGAATGCACAAAATCACATTACGGAATATACTGGCAACCTTTAAATAGTAAGCATTTCATGGAACAAATTTTTCAAACAATGGTAATAGAGAAAGTTTAGGATTGTTTATAAGCTCAAATTCCCCATCAGACCCACTGTCAGAATGAACTTAGAATCGCCAATTCCACGTGTATGGTCCTGAAGAATCACCAAAATCCACAAGCCTCCAAAATTCCCTCTATTACTCAGTTCCCACAATTGACCCCTGCACTCAAGGATGAGAGAAGGCATCAGAGATGCCCTTTGATGAGTGCCTCAAAACTGACTTTTGTGGCAAGAGAGCTCTTACTGTTTGCCTCCATTGGCCAACAGAAATGCATGTTCAATGCTATTAATGTTGTGCCATGAGTATTCTGGTAGCAGATCCTAATGCACAGAAGGTCCTGTCAGTTCTTAACACTGCTTTATTACCTCATCCTACAGGAATAAGTCATTGCAATTCCACTCAACAAGAAACTCCTTGGCTCTTGAATCACAAAATGAATATATATTTTCCATGACACATTAAATTTATCATTAGAGCAGTAACATCATATCAGACCTTAAAGCCTCACCTGTGACTCACGTTGCTACAACTGAATGAATGAAGTAGAAGTGAATATGTCAGAACCTGACATTGTGATGACTCTGTGCAGAACATAGAGGAAAAGCTATATATGAGAAAGGCTTTTCTACCCTTGAATAACAATAAGCTGTGATTAGAGATACTCTTGTTATAACAGCCTATCATGAGGGTAAGTCTGTTTATGTGGGTGAAATGCCCATGAGCCCTCAGGATGCTTTGAATAAACATCATGGTAGGTGAAGGCAGAGATATCAACCCCTCCAAATACAGAGGAAGACAAGCCTCACATGGTGTTAATGTCTAAGCCAAAACAGACAGATTGACATGTAATATAGTAATATAATAATGTGTGTGTGTGTGTGTGTGTGTGTGTGTGATAGCAAGAAAGAAAACAGTCCTGATGAGAAATTGAACTCCCACAGACTGTCTTGCGTTGGCAGTTACTGAGAAATGAATTTGAGTTGGTGACATTTCCTCAGTCAATGTTTGGAATCTATACACTGCCGGTGGATAAGGATGTTTAGTTGTGTGACTCATAAGATATGATAGATTAAGAATTCTTAAAAGGAGCACACAAATTTATCAGTGTCCACAAATATAGACAGTTTCTGTCACACAGATATTGAGCTTAGAGAGACACAACTGTGTTACGATGCAGTTCATCCCAGAATTAAGAAGCAAAGAGAAAACCCACTTTGTCATTTATCCTGGGGTCTCTTATGCAAGAAGTCACTGTTTTCTCCCTGGGATACACAGGAAGAAGGCTAGTTTGGACAGACATGCCTTTATAGAAGTGAAAGAATGTTTCCAATAGTGTCTCTGTGAGGAGTAAAACAGGGCAGGTATGATCCACATTGCAGGTGCTATATATACTTTTTATGGATGTAAAATAGGGGCAAAGTGGGTATGGAAGTCTGAGGATAGAGGCACAATTGAGAAATGAAGGCAAAGTTGTTGTTTCCCAAGATCACACAGATGAGATGTAGAACACCAACATCAGAACTTGGTTAATGAACCACCAAAGTTAGCAGGTATCTGTTCCCAGTATTCATCACCATAGAAATGCTCATTGAAAATGCCAAAATGATAATAATAATATAGAAGTAAAATATTATTTTTGATGAATCAAAGCTCTAGAGAATAGTTTTTATTTTAATTTTTGCTTCATAAAATAATGAATGGCTGGTAGGTACACAACATTCATTTTGATATAACAGTGATAAAACATTGATAGCAATGTTGAAATGAGTGCTCTAAAAACAAAAAACTAATAGCTGCCATTCTCGCTTCATGGTTTTTATTCTATCTAGCTACTTCTTTTTGATTTACACAAAAACTATATTTGTCAACAATTTTGTTCTGATTATATTTTGATTACCTCCTGATTCCCAGTTTACCATTAAATCTGTGGATTATAGTTTGGCATCTCATTTAGTGTTCTCTCAAGAAAGAAAACATACTGACCAGAGGAAGTGTGTATTTGGTCCCTTTGGCTGTTGTGTTTCTAGATAAAACTCCTCCAATTAACTTTGTGGCACACAAGTCATTCTCTCTTGAATTGAATTTATGCAAAATAGTATTATCAAGGTTAGTCAATTTTGGAATTGAAGTAATTATATTTAGAAGTAAAATATTATTGATAATATCTGAGTCTTTTCCTTTTGTGTTTTTATTTCTACAACTAAAAGTTTATTTTTCTACATCAAATATTAAAATACTTTATTGTTCATATTTGTATATTCTTTAGAAAGTATGAATCATATTTATGGTTTATTTATTACATACGCTAAAATAAATACATGTATAATTTTTCTGATAAAAAAATGCATGCTTAAATAAAATAGTAAAATATCTCACATAAAAAAATATCTAAATGGAAAACAGTATGGAGGTTTCTCAAAATATTAAAAATGGATATACCTTTTGACCCAGCAATTGCACTTTTGGGTATTTATCCAAAGAAAAACAAAACAATAATTCATAAAGATCTATGCACCCCAATATTCATAGCAGCACAATTTACAATAGCCAAGATATGGAAGTAACCTAAATGCTATCAACAGACGATTGTATAAAGAAATTATGGTTCATATATTACTTAGCCATTAAAAAATGAAATCCTACCAACCATTTGCAATGACATGATTGGGCCTAGAGATTATTATACTGAGTGAAATAAGTCAGACAGAGAAAAATAAATACCACGTGATTTCACTTATATGCGGAATCTAAGGAACAAAAAGAACAAACTAATCAAAACCAGACTCACAAATATAGTGGACAATTTGGTGACAGACAGAGGAGAGGGTGCTTGATAGTTGGTCACAGGGATGGGGAGCACAGCAGTTGACATTAATATGATGGCTAGGTGGAGGGCCAGGGCAGAGAGGGAGCAATTGGGGGGATCGTTTTATGAACTATATAGATATCTAACCAATGTACTGTATACTTGAAATTAATTTAAATAAATAATTTTTTAAAAAGAACCAAACAGAATCTACTGAGCAGAAGAACACTGTAATTTAACCAAAATTTTTACTAGAGGAATCGACAAGAGACTATAGCAAGCAGAAGAAAGAGTCAGCAAATACTGAGATAAGCAATTGGAAATAGTCAGAGGAGCAAAGAGAAAAACAATAATTAAAAGAGTGGGAAAGCTTATAGGATACTATTACAAAGACTATGAATTATAGAAGTCCCATATGGCGATAAAAGAGAGATAGGACCAGAAAATTATTCAAGGAAATAATGGCTGAAAACTTCCCAAATGCGAGGAAATAAATGGACATTCTCTTCAAGTAGTCTAAAGAATCCCAAATAAGATGAAACCAAAGAAATCCATAGTAAAACACGTTATAATCAAACCGTCAAAAGTCAAAAAGATAATTTTGAAAGCAGAAAAAGAAGTGACTTTTCACACACAAGGGAAGCCCCACAAGACTATAAGCAGATTTTTAACCAGAAAACTTTGTAGGCTAGAAAGGACCAGGGATGATATATTCAGAGTACTGAAAGAAAAATAAAAAGCCAACCAAAAATACTATACCTGGAAACAACACTGTCCTTTAAAAATGAAGGGGAGACAAATACTCTCTCCCCCCCAAAAAACAACAAAAACAAAAGCTGAGGGAGTCCATCACCACTTGTCCTGCCTCACAAGAAATGCTAAAGAGAGTTGCTCAAGTTGAAGCAAAAGGACACTCGACAGGAGCACAATAGCATGAGAAAGTAGAACTTTTGGGGAAAAGTAAATGTATAGACAAGTAGAGAATACTAAATTACTATAATCATGTTGAACGAAACATTTTAAATTCTAGTATTAAAAGTAAAGGACAAAAGTATTAAAATAACTATAATTTTAAAATATATTAAATGATACACGACAGAAATAGATGCAAATTATGACTGCAATAACACAAAGAGTGGAGGCAGTTAAAGTGTAGAGTTTTTGTATGTGACTAAAATTAAATTGTTATCAGCTTAAAATAAACTGTTCAAAAACTGACAAGGTTATCAAGAATAGACAATGGGGAAAGGATAGTCTCTTCATCAAATGATAGTGGGAGAACTGGATAGCCACATGAAAAAGAATAAAATTAGACCTTATCTTAGACCATATACAAAATAACAACTCAAAATGGATTAAAAGCTTAAACATAAAACTGAAACTGAAAAATCCTAGAAGAAAATATAGAGGAAGAGCTTTATGACATTAATCTTGGCAATGATTTCATGAATTTGACATCAAAAGCACAGGCAACAATACCAAAAATAAATGACTACATCATTTATTGACTATATCAAATTAAAAAGTTTCTGCATCATGAAAGAAAAAAAATAAACAGAAGAAAAAGAAAATATGTGGAATGGGATAAAATATTTGCAAACCATGTATCTGATAAAAGCTTATTCTCCAAAATATATAAGGAGCTTCTTAAAATGGAACAGCAAAACACAATCAAACCCTAATAAGTCACTTAAAAATGGGCTAAGAAATTTTCTCCAAAGAAGACATATGTGACAACAGGCATATGAAAAGATACTCAATGTTATTAATCATCAGGGAAAAGTATATAAAAACCACAATGATATATCACTTCATACTTGTCAGGTTGATTTTTATTTAAAAAATAAAAGATACCAAGTATTCATGAGGATGTGGAGAAACTGGAACCCTTGCACATTGTTGGGGGGTAAACAAAATGGTACAGCCACTATGGAAAACAGATTGATGTTTCTGAAAATATTATATAGAAATACCATATAATCTAGTAATTTCATTCTGGGTGTTTATCTTAAAAAATTGAATGAGGATCTTGAAGAGATATTGGCACTTCTATTCATTGCAGCAATGTTCACAATAGCCAAGATGTGGAAACAATTTAAATGTCCATCAACAGATGGATGGATAGAGAAAATGTGGTACATACATACAATGGAATACTGTCCTGCTTAAAAAAAGAAGCAAGTTTGACATATGGTACAAAATGAATGAACCTTGAGTGCATTGTGCTAAGTGAAAAAAAAATGTCAAAGGAAGACAAATACTGCATGATTCCACTTACAAGACATATCTGAAATTGTCAAATTCATAAAATCAAAGAGTGAAGTAGTGTTTTCCAGTGTCTGGAACGGGGGGAAAATGGCAAGTTACTAGTCAACAGGCATAGTTTCAGTTAAGTAAGATGAATAAGCTCTAGAGATCTATATAGCATTGTACTTATAGTCAATGATAATGTATTGTACACTAAAACATTTATTAAAAGGATAGATCTCATGTTAACTCTTCTTTCTACAATAAAATGAATATTTTAAAAAGTAATAAAATGTCCAAATTAAGAGTTTTTAATTCCTATGCTTTTAACGAAAATGATTCATTTCCTATAATTGTTTTATGATGAAATAAAAATGCTAATCAAAAATTAGTTTTCAGGAGTAACGTCAGAAATTTGGTGGAGTTAGATGTCCCCAGATTTCTCCCTTTGAAAGAACAAGAAGCTGAACATCTAAAACTCAACAACAACAACAACAAAAACAAAACACCCAAACTGCACACCAGTACATCTGAGCATACGATCTGCGCATGAGAGTTACCACAAGTCAGAATCCTGGGAGTTGGGCGACAAACTGGGAGAAACAAAGAAACTGCCTATCACAGCTGGAATTACCTGAAAGAAGAGGGGGAGGAGAGAAGGTGCAGCACGTTCCCTAAATAGCCCTGACTGGAAGAGCTGTGAGTTCCACAGAGCCAGCAGCAGTGTCCAGGCATCAGGGAAGAAATCAGAAAAGTGGTTACGGCAGAGAAGCGGGGACGACAGAGAAACAACAGTTGATTACCAGCCATAGTTACAAAACGCGAGGCAGAGCTGAAGCCCCCAGTTCCCAACCCAGAGGGCCCCTCATCCCATATCCTTCGATATCGAACACCGGAGAGACCCAGGGAATCAGCACAAATGCTACCAAAACTAGTGTTAACACTGAGAGGGACTGAGACTGAGGGTAGCGAGCGTGATTAAACATCCATAAGAAAAAAAAAAGGAATTATTAAGACTTTATATAAACCAGGGATTGAAGAGTCTTAGACGCCACCTACTGGAAACCAAAATAAAAATGCCTTCTTTATAACAGGCTAAAGAGAGACCTTTATATAATAAATCTTCAATCTGGAAAAAAAGCAGAATAAACTTCCATTACTGCCCAGGCAGAGAAATAGTCTACTAAAAACCTGAAGAACCAAAATGACAACACATCTCAGACAGAAAGAGAAAAATCTCCAGAAATTAAGCTTAAAAACATAGAAATATGTGACTTAAATGACACAGAATTCAAGATGGTACTTCTGAAAATACTCAATGAGATCCAAAACAATTCATAACAACACTTTCAGAAATTGAAAAAAACAACTAGATGAGCAGAACAAGTTATTTAGCAAGGAGATTGAAACCCTCAAAAAGAACCAAATAACTTCTGGAGATGAAGAACATAATAAAGAGATGAAAAATGAAATAGCAAGCTTGGGAAATAGAGTCAACCAAATGGAGGAAAGGATCAGTGATATTGAAGGCAGAAGTCTAGAAATAAATCAGAAGGAAGAAGAGAGAAACCGAAGAATGAAAAATAATGAAAGAAAAATACAAGAACTAGCGGATATCATCAGGAAAGTAAACATAAGAATAATGGGCATTCCAGAAGGAGTGGAAAAGGAAGAGGGACTATAAAGCACTTTCAGACAAATAGTGGACGAGAATTTTCCAAATATAAGGAATGAGTTGGAGCTTGGAATTCAAGAAGTCAACAGAACACCTAATTATCACAACCCAAAAAGGCCTTCACCAAGTCACATTGTATTAAAATTATCAAAAATCAATGACAAAGACAGAATTCTCAGGGAAGCCAGGGAAAAGAAGACAGTAACCTATAAAAGAAAACCCATTAGATTATCGTTGGACTTCTCAGCACAAACCTTACAAGCCAGAAAGGAGTGAAATCAAATAGTCAAACTATCAAATGAAAGGAACTACCAGGCAAGAATAATACATCCAGCAAAGCTCTAATTTAGATGTGAAGTAGAAATAAAGATCTTTCCAGATATACAAAAAATTGAGGGAATTCTCGACTACAAGGCCTGCACTACAGGAAATACTAAAAGGGGTCAGCTCGCCTAAAACAAAATGATAAAAAAATACATAACTAGGAGTAAGGCGACTAGCAGGCAGATAGAGGCAGAGGAATGCAGCCCTTACTAAGAACAGGGCATTATAAGCCTAAACAATAAGAAGAGATTTGCCATAGCTAGATAGTAATGAATGTTCAGCATATATAAGGACAAAATGAGACAACAATAACAGAAAAAGGAAGAATTCAAAGATCCAAATTCGCAAAGGGGAATGGAGATAACGCACAAGCAGAAGAAAATGGACTAATCACACACAAACGCACACACATACACACACACACACATGCCCCCACATATATATATACATATATATGTGTGTGTGTATATCTATATTTATATCTATATCTATATATCTACCTATATATAGATAGATAGATAGATAGGTAGATATAGAATCCACCACGTGTCCTGCATTGTGCTAGACACTGGGGTAGAAGGTTGACTAAGACGGAGTTTCTTATTTTAAAGGATTCATGGTCTAGAGAAGAGACAGCACTGTGAATCTACGGTTGAATGTGCGGGACGAGTGCCTGCAAAGGGATGTACCACCGGCTGCGGGAGCCGT
>NW_006429686.1:415195-416842 GCF_000325575.1 Pteropus alecto | reverse complement strand
CGGCTACTTTAGGGATTATGCTGTTCCCTAGGCAATTTGACCACGATATATAATACATTCATAGGTAAGTGCTATATATATAGTATTTTATATGATACATATAAAATACTATATATATATAGTATTTTAAGATTATTTTAAAAAATAAAATTTAGGAACACTTGACGGTGACCACACAAACTTATAAGAATAGGCGAGCTCACATACAGTTACTGTAATATATGCTTCTTCAGGTTAGAGAGATTGAGCTGTGGTAGGAAACAGCTCTACTTCTATTAACTAAGATAGAAGGGACCCCTTTGTGGTCAGTGGAGGGACTCAAAAGCAAGAAGAATCCAGATCAAACTTCCTGGAACCCATAAGGTATGTGCCAGGCAAGTCAAAAATATACCTGTGTATATACAGATTGAAAGTTTTCAAAACTATTTTTAGTGAGGAAAAAAAAAATGGAAGAGGAAATCAAGACACATAGTCCAGACTTTATAGTTAAACGTAGAAGATAAATACTGGTTAAGACTTCCAAATTTAGCAAATAAAATTACAGAATGCCCAGTTAAATCTGAATTTCATGTACACAACAAATGTTTTATGGAACATATTTACACTAAAATGCTTTCTTTATATAAAATCCAAATTAATTGAGTGTCCTGTATTTTATCTGGCATTTCTCATATTAGGATCATTCACAGTTGTGCTTCCTGCTCAGAGAGATATCTGGAAAGACATTTGTGGTCTTGAATTCCACTCTGCCACTCACCATCTCTGTTACTTTCAGTATAATCTTTCTGTTTCCTGGTTTCCTCTCCTTGGCTTTATTTGAAGAAAGTATTTTTTTAACAACACAAAGAATACCCTCATTTTAACAGTGTCTTAACAGTTTTCTTCTTAAAACTAACAAATAGACCACAGTTCAGTAAGCCAACTTTCTTTAAATATTATCATTCACCCAATCCTATCCATATAACTTGAAAGACTGAAGATTTCTTTCTTTTTTTTCCCAATCTTCTTTTTATTTATTTATTTTTACATTTTATTTGTTTGTTTTCCCCCTCCCCTCTCCTCTCTGGTAACCATTAGTCTATTGTCCATGTTCATGAGTCTCTGTTTGTTTCTCCTGTTCATTTGTTGCTGTCAGGTTTATATCCCACATATAAGTGATATCATGTGATTTTCAACCTTCTCTGATTGGCTTATTTTGCTTATTTCAAGGTCCATCAATGTTGTTGCAAATGGCAGTATTTCATCTCTTCTTATGGCTGAGTAATATTCTATTACATATATGTACCACAGCTTTATCCACTCATTTATCATAGGACACTTCAGTTGCTTCCATGTCCTGGCCAACATGAATAATGTTGCTATGAAAATCAGTGTGCAAATATGTTTTCAGATATGAGTTTTCAAGTCTTTGGGGTAAATACCCAGTAGAGGGATTGCTGGATCATATGGTAAATCAATTCTTAGTTTTTGAGGAAGCTCCATACTGTTTTCCATAGTGGCTGTACCGATTTGCAGTCCCACCAGCAGTGTGTGAGGGCTCCTTTTCCTCCTCATCCTCTCCAACATTTCTCATCACTCGTCCTGTTGATGATAGCTATTCTAACAGGTGCGAGATGGTACCTCATTGCGGTTTTGGTTTGCATTTTC
>NW_006429686.1:412971-413390 GCF_000325575.1 Pteropus alecto | reverse complement strand
ACTGCCCCTCAAGAGCAGGCAAATGTCTGCTTGGTTGCCCATTTTCTCATGTGTTCACACTATCATTTTTTAGTTCATAAGTTTCTGTAGGGCAGGAAGAGTAAGCATTTCAGAATTACAAACAAATATGAATGCAAAAATATGAAGTAAATCAGAAAGCCAGATTCCATTTTCGAAAGCCTTAAGAGGTATAGCTTTACTTCTGCACAGGAAAAGAAACATCAACAAAAAAAGAGGCAAACAATTGAATAGGAGAAGATATCTGCAAACAATGCCTCTGATAAGGGACTAATATCCAA
Organism: Pteropus alecto; assembly: GCF_000325575.1. Classification (NCBI taxonomy): domain Eukaryota; kingdom Metazoa; phylum Chordata; class Mammalia; order Chiroptera; family Pteropodidae; genus Pteropus; species Pteropus alecto. The sequence goes on along the minus strand of NW_006429686.1, from coordinate 413,091 downwards.
AATATAGAAAGAACTCATACAACTCAACAACAAAAAAACAAAATATATGATCAAAAAATGGGCCAAGAACCTGAACAGACACTTCTCCCAAGAAGACATCAAATGGTCAACAATCTTATA
>NW_006429686.1:410818-412898 GCF_000325575.1 Pteropus alecto | reverse complement strand
ATTACCTGCCTTTATGATAAGATGGGCCATTATAAGTGTTGAGAGAGGATGCGGAGAAAAAGGAACCCTCATACACTGCTGATGGGACTGCAAATTGATACAGCCACTATGGAAAACAGTATGGAGGTTCCTCAAAATCTAAGAATTGATCTACCATATAATCCAGCAATCCCTCTACTGGGTATTTACCCCAAAGACTTGAAAATTCATATCTGAAAAGATATTTGCACACCGATGTTCATAGTATGATTATTCACGGCAGCCAGGACATGGAAACCACCAAAGTGTCCTAGGATGAATGATTGATTAAAGAAGCTGTGATACATATATACAATGGAATATTAGCCATCAGAAGAGATGAAATACTGCCATTTGCAACAACATGGACGGACCTTGAGATAATCATGCTAAGCGAAATAAGCCAGTCAGAAAAAGTTGAAAACCACATGATCTCACTTGTATGTGGGATATAAACCTAAAAACATCAAAGGAAGTAGACAAATAAACAGAGATTCAGGGACATGGACAATAGACTAGTGAGAGAAGGGGAGAAGGGGGATGTAGAAGTGGTAATAGGGGTCAAATATGTGGTAACAGAAAGAAATGTAACTATGGGCAGTAAATACACAAGTCATTGTATATATATATATATGCCTTACTGTGGAATTTTACACCTGAAACTTACTGGATTTCATTATCCGATGTCACCATAATAAAAATAAAAATTAAAAGTAAAAAAAAAAAAGTTTTTGGTACTTTTGAGGAGAAGAAAATTTAGTGACTATTAACCTTCCAGGAACAGTATTAGGGAAACCAGCCATTGAGTAGTTGCTCGGGCTACAGACATTGATAAACTTTTGGACAAATATTTATAAAAATGGTAGTATGAAGAAAATCATTCCAGAATAGATAAACTGCCTTCCACTTCTAGAACAAAATGGCATAGGCTATCTTTCCTCTCTCCTCTTCTCTAAACATAATGAGGATAATTCAACAGACAATCAGGAAAGGACTCTGAAGATGGAAGGAAGAAGTTGACAGGCCAGAGAGTTTAAGACTTGAGGAAAGACACCACTCTGAGTCTTTTGGAGTTTCTTTTTATCTCTCAAATATTTCTCACTGGGTGCCAAAGAGGAACCACAGCCTGGAAGCTCACACAGGCATAGAAGAAAAACAAAATAAGAAAAGCTTAATCTTTCTGTACTTAGGAGTTGAAAAAAAGGCAACCTAGTGAAGACCTAGTGGGAAGATTCACTCTACCCGACAACAGAACTAGTGGTGGCCCAATCAACAGCAGTAGCATTGTCATCAGGGCCCAATCAGGAACCTGCTCCACACTTCATACCTGGAGCAGTGGTGGGTTAGTCCACCACAGTATCAGCAACCAAGGCCTGGTATTGCATAAACTCTTACCCAATGACATTGGGCACACAGGTGGCACCTGGAGATTTAGAGAGGGAGACTAGCAAAGCCATAACAAAGCCAACCAGAATAGAACTAAACTGGTCTCTGGACATTAAATTGCCATTTGAACTAAAGGTCACAGAAGTTGGCCAGAATATACAAGCTAGACCTAAAAAGGATGATTGCCTATTGAAATGGAATACTGTTTACATAAGATCAAGAATATTCCAACATAATAGTCAAAACATCCAGGATTTGTTTTAAAAAAATCACTTATCATATTGTGAAAAACAACCTAGTTAAGAATAGACACTCTACTCCATACTGCTTTAATACAAAGGAATATAGGACAGAGGATAAAAATGAGGCTGCTACTTTAGGGATTATGCTGTTCCCTAGGCAATTTGACCACGATATATAATACATTCATAGGTAAGTGCTATATATATAGTATTTTATATGATACATATAAAATACTATATATATATAGTATTTTAAGATTATTTTAAAAAATAAAATTTAGGAACACTTGACGGTGACCACACAAACTTATAAGAATAGGCGAGCTCACATACAGTTACTGTAATATATGCTTCTTCAGGTTAGAGAGATTGAGCTGTGGTAGGAAACAGCTCTACTTCTATTAACTAAGATAGAAGGGACCCCTTTGTGGTCA
>NW_006429686.1:386505-405637 GCF_000325575.1 Pteropus alecto | reverse complement strand
TGTTTGATAAAAATTGTTTTTTGGTTCCGTTTCTTCCCCTTCAATAATGTCCATTATTCTTATGTTTCCTCTCCTGATGGTATAAGCCAGTTCTTCTATTTCTCTTCCATTATTTTTCATTCTTCGGTTTCTCTCTTTTTCCTCCTGATTTATTTCTAGATTTCTGTCTTCGATATCACTGATCATTTCCTCAATTTGGTCGACTCTATTTCTCAAGCTAGCTATTTCATTTTTCAACTTTTACGGTGTGTATTGTTTTTTGTTTTTTTGTTTTTTGTTTTTTTTTTATGTCCAGAAGATCTATTCTATTCTTTCTGAGGGTTCAATCTCCTTGCTAAAGATCTCGTTCTTCTCATCTAGTTCTTTTTTCATTTCCTGAAATTGTTGATATGACTCGTTTCGGAACTCACTGGTTTTTTTTAGAAATACCATCCTGAATTCTCTGTCCTTTAAGTCACATATTTCTTATGTCTGTAAGCTTATTTTCTGGAGATTTTTTTTTTTTCTTTTTGAGATGCCTTGTCGCGTTGGTTGTTCATGGTGTTTAATGGACTATTTCTCTGCCTGGGCATTAATGTAAGTGTATTCTGCTTTTTTTTCCAGAAGGAAGATTTATTATATAAAGGTCTCTCCTTATCCTGTTTCAAAAAAGGAGCTTTTCTTTTGGTTTCCAGTAGGTGGCATCTAAGCCTGTTGGATCCCTGCTTTGTATATGAAGCTTTAATGATGCCTTTTTTTCTTGTAGATGTTTAATCACGCTTGCTACCCTCAGTCTCAGTCCTTGTCAATGTTTGCAACAGTCTCAGTAGCTTTTGCTCAGATTTTCCTGGGGCTCCACGCTGTTAGGTCTCAGACAGTATGGAGGGAGGGGCCCTCTGGGTTGGGGGTTGGGGGCTGCGGCTCAGCCTCAATTTTGCAACTATGGCTGGTAAAAATCAACTGTTGTTTCTCTGCCATCCTGCTTCTCTGCTTTCTGCTCTGATGACTGGGCCCTGTCACCAGCCACTGGAGCTCACAATTCTCCCGGGCAAGGCTGTTCAGGTAACTCGCTGCGCCTTCTCCCTTCTGCCTCATATATGGAGGTCCGGCAGCTGCAAGAGGCAACTTCTTTTTGTCTTCCAGTCTACTGCCTGACACCCAGAGTTCTTCCCTGTAGTAGCTCTTATGCACAGATCCCGTGCTGGTGTGCACTTTGGGTGTTTTTTGTTGAGTTTTAGATGTTCAGCTTATTGTTGTTTCAAGGGGAGAAATCTCTCACGGGGATGTCTCTCACTCTACCATGTTTCTCCGAATCTTCTCCACTTACTTCTTAATAGCCAGTTGGTTTGTTCCCTTTACAGTTTTTGGCTAATTCAAATAAAACTGCTATAAACATTTGTGCACAAATCTTTCTATGTACGTGTTTCATTTCTTTCAGGTAAATATCTAGGAGTGGAATGTCTATGTCATATGTTATATGTATGTTTAACTTTTAAAGAAACTGTTAAACTGTTTTTCAATGTGTGTCTGTACCATGTTATATTGCTCTCAGCAGTGTATGACAATTATAGTTTCTCTATATACTGGCCAGTACTTGGTATAGTTAATATTTTTAATTTTAGCCATTCTGATAGGTATGTGGTGGTAACTTATTGTTGTTTAAATTTGCATTTCCCTAATAATTAATGATGTGAAATATCTTTTGATGTACTAATTTGCCATCTGTATACCTTCTTTAATAAAATATCTGTTGAAATCTTTTTCCCATCTTGTGGGGTTTTTTTTTTATCCTACTATTGAGTTTTTGAGTTGTTTGTTTTTCTATTGAGTTCTCAGACCCACCTTCATTCCAATGTTCCAAGAGGTTTTTGTTCTTTTATCTCACATGGCTTAACCATTAATTAAACTTATGGTAAACCAAGTGAGTAGCTGCATTATCCTGTCACTAGATCTTGTTAGAGGTGCCTTTTCTTTCCATCCAGCACATTTAAACTTTCTTACTTGCATACCGAGCCCTGTGCTACTGGCACTATAGTCATGAACTAATTGTGGCCTTTTCTAGCCACCTGGTCTCCATGCTCTCATTATCAAGATTTCCCGCATATATAACAGCAAGTTATCAATTTACAAACATTGCCTTGCTGTCCCTGTAGTCTTAGTCTCCTACTCTTCCTCTCCTAGTTCCTATCCTATGTCCATCATTGTTGTTCCATATAGTTTATCAGAGCTTCTAGTATAGTTTCACATTTAGATATATCAATAATAAAATAAACTGAATATAGAAATGCTCCAAATTTGAAAAATTGCCTTTATGAACTTCCAATAAACAAATATGAAATAAATAAAGTCCAAAGACGTAATAAAAAATATTTTGCTCTTGTGTCAAATTAAATTAAGACCTAAAGATTTTACTCATCCATCAAGTTTTTTTTTTTTCTATTTAATTCTGGCAAAAGGTGTCATTTACACCTACATAGCACTGAGCTACATCAACAGCTACATCCTGGGATAAATTTCAGTGAAATTAATATAGTGCTTTTAAAAAAACTCACTTTACCGAGGTATGATTGGCATACAAAAGCTGTGCATTTTAAATGTATAAAAATTGATGAGCTTTAAGATATGTATGCAACCATGAAAGCATCACCACAATCTATGTCATAAACATATCCGTCACCTCCAAAAGTTTCCTCCTGTCCTCTTTATTAATTATTATTATTATTATTATTATTATTATTAATTATTGTGATAAGAACACTTAAGATCTACACTCTTAGCAAATTTTAAATTGCACGATACATTATTAGTAACTATAGGCACTATGCTGTACAATTGTATAACTGTTTCTACCCTTTGACTAATATCCTCCTGTTGGTAAAGTGATTTTAAGACCTCTGAAATCAGGAGTTGAATGTTAAGGTTTTCATGACCTTTATTTTTTAAGAGATTTGATCAAGTCATTTAACAAATATTTATTTGGCACATCATATGTGCCAGGCACTGCTCAAGGCACCAGCTATAAAACAAAAATAAGAGAGGCAAAAATCTCTGTAGTTTTGAAACTGACATTCTAGGAAGCTCATCATGGGTACCACTAGAAAATAGAACCAATTTCCAGATTTTTTAAGGCAATTATCTCATGGAAAAGTTTGTTCACAGAACATAGTACATGGTGTTGCCAAAGACCATAACAATTGAACGGTACTTGATGAAAAGAGGGTACACAGACAAAATTTTGGCCTCAGTATTGTCAATCACTTTATGCAACTTGTTTAAATGATAAAGTTTAATTATAAAATCAGTAAGTGAAATCTCTTTTTATGAGGTCAATTATGAAACCATATTATTTAAACATGTGTGGATGACTGGGAAAGACCACTCATGAATACTGGCTTCTCTATCAGAGGGTCTCCTTTGAGACATTGCTATCTTCTAATTTTAGAAATTGGCAATGATTGGCAGCCCCAATCACTAGGTCTTACCTGAAGCAGCTATCCTTATTACCCAGTATATTTAAGTCCTCTTAATTTCCATTTCTACTGAGCCTCAGGATTCTGATATGATGATAGTGCATGTGGGGTTCGTCTAGTGACATAGTTTTCAGACTTTTTCAAGAGTGCATATTCTTAATCCTATGCCATAATAGCTGCTACAACTTATTCAAATAAAGGAATTATGTAGGCCTGTGAAAACTGCCTTAAACTAATCAATCAGTTCAGCAAGGTCACAGCATAAAGTATCAACATGTAAAAATCAGTTGTTTGTCTATATTATGACAATGGACCTGCAGAAACCAAACTTTTTAAAAATATATAATTTACTATAACTCCAAATAAAAGGAAGTACTCATCGAAACATGTACAAGATCTGTATGCTGATAATTACAAAATGCAAATAAAAGAAATCAAAGAAGACTTATAAATGTAAAAGCATGTGTTCGTGGACTAGAAGACTCAATATGTAAAAATGATGTAAATTCTACCCAAATTTATCTAAAAGATTATTGAAATTCTTACAAAAATCTGTTTTATTTTTTTTTTTTTGTAGACAGATGATTCTACATCTATATCGCTATATAGTAATTAAGATATTGTTAAACTGGTGGAGAAATTGATACATAGCTCAAGGAAAGATAATGGACACCCAGAAACAGACTCATACAACTACGCCCAACAGACTTTTGACAAAGGTGCAAAAGAAATCTAGTAGAAGGATAGGCTTTTCAACATATGGTGTGGAATAATTGGACACTCATAAGCAAAACAAAACAACAACAAAACAAAACAATATAACAGAAAACACACTTCAACTAAACATCACACCTAAAAGGCTTAACTCACAATGGAGCACAGCCTTAAATGTAAAATATAAAACTATAAAATTTCTAGAAAAAAATAGAGCATAGGAAAAATCTTTGTGACCAAAGGCTAAATAGAGTTCTCAGCTTTTACACAAAAAGCATAATGAAAAAAAAAAGAAAAAAATTATCCATTAGGCTTCATTAAAATTCTTGAAAGTCCATGTGAAGAGGATAAAGAGAAAAGCTTCAAACTGGCCAAACATATTTGCACAGTACACATTCAACAAAGGACTAGAATTTAGATTACATTGAGAACTCTCAAAACTCAATTGTGAAATGTATCTATATCTATATCTATCTATCTATCATCTATCTATCTATCATCTTTGAAGTCTATTTCGTCTGATATTAGTACCACTACTCTTGCTTTTCCCTGACTGCCATTTGCTTGAAATATCATTTTCCACCTTTTCACTTTGAGTCTATATTCGTCTTTGGAGCTGAGGTGTGTCTCCTGGAAGCAGCATATGGTTGGGTTTTGTTTTTTGATCTAATCTTCAGCTCTATGACTTTTTATTGGTGAGTTCAGTCTATTTACATTTAAGGTGATTATTGAAATATGAGGTTTTCCTGCAACCACTTTATGTTTTGCTTTCTGGTAGCTCAGTATTTCTATTGCTTCTTTGTTCCTGTGTGTAGATAGATAGATAGATAGATAGATAGATAGATAGATAGATAGAGAGAGAAAGATAGAGATAGAGATTGATAGAGATATAGAGTGGGTAAAAGACACAAACAGACATTTTACCAAACAGAAAATACAGATTAAAAACAAGCACATGAAAAGTATTCAGTATCTTTAACTACTAGGGAAATACAAATTAAAAGAACAATGAGTTATCACTACATACTTGTTGGAAGGGATAAAATAAAATATAGTATAACTGCTAAATGTTGGTGAGGATGCAGAGAAGTGGAATTACTCATATATTGCTGGGAGAAAGGCAAAATGGTTCACACATTCTGGATGATTATTTGTCAGGTTCTTATAAAGCTGAACACGCACTAACTATAGGACCCAGCAATTCTACTGAAGAGGAACTTTTTGCTCAAATGGCTAACCTTGTAATCAGCTCTTTGTTCTGCTTCTGTAGACATGCTTTCCACATAGGCAGAAGGGCAGGGTGACCTCAAGATCAACTGAAAACTCACCCTCCCCTTTACTTGTTCTGGCTAGATAACAGATGTATTGCCTAAATTCTTGTCTGAGAATCTCATGAGCTAATCAACTGTAACTGCACAGATAAGCCCTATAAAAGTAAGGTTACCCCTGAGCTTGGGGCCCAGATCTTCAGAGCGCTAGCTCTTCTGGGACCACTGGCATAATAAACCTGAGTTCTCCAACTCTCTGAATGGTGCTTGGTTTCTTGCCGGTCTGATTTCTCTGCAATACCACCTTTGGACATTTATCTCAAGCAATAAAGATTTGTTCACAAAAAAATCTCTACACAAATATTCACAGCAACTTTATTTGTAATAGTCTAACATGACCATAATTCAGATGTCCTTCAAAGGGTAAATGGTTAAAGAAACTATAATACTAATCAGCAATAAAAAATGAACAAGCTATACATAAAACTTGAACAAATCTCCAGGAAGTTACAGTGAATGGAAAGAGACAAACACAAAAAGTTACAAACATTATTTCATTTGAATAACATTTTTGAAATAATATTTGAGAAATGGCAGACAGATTAGTGTTTGCAAATGGCAACAAAAAAAACTCTGAGATGTCCCAAATTAAATTACAGCAGGCCAGAGAGTAGAAGAAAGAGACAAAAGAGATTAATCCGTTAACAACTGCCAGGCAAAACCAACAAAAGACTCTTTACATTCCTGAATATATGTTGAACCTTTGAATTAACTTGTACGTGGCTATTTCTGCAATTATCTAAAGAGAATAGCCAGTAGTTAGCCATCAGGCACTACCAATCACCCGGCACCTCACCTCCATATCTTGCTACGCAGGATTTGTTTGTTATCCATAATCAATTCTAAAGAGCACACACTTCCTCCTAGACATTATACCCTATCCCAGAACTAGCCTCGCTTCTCCTTTTCCCACCCTCTTTATCCATACTCTGTGTAAATTCCTTCAAAACAACTTACATTTTCTTTTTCAAATTTGAGGTATAAAGGAGTCTCTCAACTGGAGAACACCAGACATGTTTGTCATTTCCACCTATCCCTGATGCTGGTGTTTCAGACTGCATAATACAGAATTCTGATCCTTTTTCTGGCTAGCAAATAGCTCAACTAACCATTTCTTTTGAAAATCTTCTGGCTGTGATTTTTTTTTTTTGTTTAACATCAGAGATTAGGGATGGTGAAGGAAGAGAAGGAGGTGAGTATGTTTATAAAAAAAGAAAAGCAAAGGAGATCCTTTTGATGTTAGAACTGGTCCATATCTTGACTGTGGTGGTGAATACAGATAACTACTCAGGGAAAATGTATATAATTAAATATATACACACACACAAGTTCAAGTAAAACTGAGGAAATCTGAGTAAGAGTGGTGGACTGTGTCAATGTACATATCTTTGTTGTAATATTATGTTATATTTTTGCAAAGTGTTACCATTAAGGCGAATTGGACAAAATGTACAAGGTCTCATATAATTTATTATAACTGCTTATGAATGTACAGTTATTTTGAAGACGGGCCCGATTGGGACCCCTGTAGTAGAAGCTTCTCAGTGGCCCCAGCTTCACCTTCCCTTACCCTGTAGCTTAACAATAGATTGTCCCCTATAGCTTGACTCAGAGTTTGGAATGTCCCCTGCCATAGAAAGTTGCCCTGAAACTTATGATTAATGCCCTAATGCTTACTGATCACAATCTTTATGGTCTAGCATTCTTTCTAGACCATTCCCATCTTTGTTCCTGGGTTGCTAATACCACTAGAGGACTATGTTGCCAGAGGGAAGGCTCCATGAAGCACAATTGATGCCCCCACCCCCACAACTGTCATGCAGCCTCTGGAATAATGCCTAGATTTTCCCTTAAATACCCTAAGCCAGACTGAGAAAGGAAGGCAGTTTTTGAAGGTGTTAAACTACTGCCTTTGTGCTGGCTAGAAAATTACTGCTTGGCTATCGCCCATGGGAACATAGGTTATCACCCATGGGAACATAATATTCTAACAATAACCTTTCTGCTTCTGTATCCCTGCTTGCACAACTGACCTGTGGGTTGACAGTTAGTAAATAGAAGAAAAATAGACTTTTGTGTTCAGACAGAATGAAGAATGGGGTTTAGGGCTTAAAAACCCTCTACCTCTACATTTCAGGGTGCTTAATTTGGGGTCTGTGTACCCCTGGAAGACCCAGCTGGCTGATTAAAGAGTGTGTTTCCTATAACTCACTGGTTTCTGGTGGTCCGTGTATCTATCAGGGGCTGGCGGCTACAACACTTTCTCAGATTGTTGGCGCTCGCTCTGACAATAAACGCTTATTCTATATAGCCCGCCTCTTGTGTCGGTCTATTTTCTGAGCAACACAGACAACATAAGCTCCAGACTCAGTTGCCCTCCAGTTGCAATATCACTAAAGTTTAATTAAGTAAAATATTTTTAATAGAATTGAGCAAAAACATGGCAGAGTAGGTAACTCCAAAAGTCTGTCCCTCCACGAAAACATTAAATAAACTGGGCAGAAACCTGTCAAAATCAACTATTTAAGAACTCTAGACACTAACCTAAATCTTGCAGAAATCAAGGCCAAAAAAAAAAAAAAAAACAAAGAAAAACATCTGAATCCTGATAAAGAGATTTGTGGCCTTTTAATTTACCATGGTTCCATCTCTCATCCAAGTATGGTCAAGGCCTTGAATACAACAGGCTACATTCTGGTATAGGTAGCAGTACTAGAAAGATAACAGGGCCCTTATTTTCAAAGAAATGTAGTTGATTGTTTTGATCTGTCTGGTGGATCCCTGTAATACTGGTTTAAAGGCTTACTCTAATCTCATCTAACTCTCCCAGTCCTGAGGCAGTTACTGGGGAACTTTGTTGAAAACATTTAAAGGCAAATGTGTTCATTGCTGCTGTCTTGGTTAATGGATTACCATTGGGACAATTAATAGACTAACCAAAAAGCCTAGGTAGGAGTAAAGGCTGAGATTGAGATATTTGGGAAACAAAGGCCAGCAAAACTATGACATTCCTGGGAATAGAGAAAGCCTCCTGCAAACCCAGGGTGTATTGCATACTCAGGAAATACCTGAGAAGGCTATAAACTTTCATCTCTGGCTGACTTCTAGGCTCCCTGCAAGCAAAAAATGCAGGATTAAGTAGAGCTATAAACTAGCAAGCTGGGTGTTGATGTTATGTCCGAACACACACAAAATACCCCATCTGCAATAACTGGGAATTTAAAAATTCCAGACCTTTAAGGAAATCTCTGTCAAATCATTAGCTGACCACTAAGCAAGGTGAAGAAAAGAGAGACTTCAATAGTTACGCAAGACAAGGAATTCGGACTTTACAAAATTAGTCCAGAAGTCACTAAACAAACAAACAACTACTCCAAAAAAAATGCAACAATAAACCCTGGGGATGGAGAAGAATCTGGTTTACTGAGTAGCCAAGTAGTAACATTCAAAATACCCAGTTTACCACAAAAAAAGTTATGAGACAAACACAAAGACAAGAAAGCATGGTCCATACTCAAGAAAAAGACAATAAAAACTGCTCCTGAAGAAGCCCAGACATTGGATTTAGTAAACTTTAAATCGATTCATTTAAATTTGCTCAAAGAGCTAAAGGAAACTACGGACAAAGAACTGAAAGAAACCATGAGAATTATGTCTCATCGAATATGGAATATCATAAAGGATATGAGTTATAAAAATGAACCAAATAAACACTTTGGCATTAGAAAGTATGAGAACTGAAATAAAATTTTCACTAAAGGAGCTTGCATTAGGGTTCTCTAGAGAAACACAACTAATAGGCTGGAAATGGATCTCTACCTATCTATATCTATCTATCTATCTATCTATCTATCTATCTATCTATCTATCTATCTATCTGCCTATCTATCTATCTATCTATCTATCTATCTATCTATCTATCTATCTATCTATCTATCATCAATCTATCATTTATTGATCGATGGATTTTAAAGAATTAGCTTATGTGATTTGAGGGCTGGCAAATCCAAAATCTGCAGGAAAAATCAACAGGCTGGGAATTCTGACAAGATTTGCTCTTACAATCTTAGAAATTTAGGCAGAATTTCTATGTTGCAGTCTTGAGGCAAAATTCCTTCCTATTTGAGAGACATCAGTATTTTCTCTTGATGCCTATAATTGACTGAATGAGGCCCACTCAAAGCAAATTACTAATTAAATGTTAATCACATCTAAAAAATACCTTCGCAGCAACATCTAGACTGATGTTTGACCAAACAACTGGATACCATAGCCTAGCTAACTTGACACATAAAATTAATCCTTACGAGACCCAACAGCAGATTTTAACAGGTAGAAGAAAGAATCCGATAATGTGAAGATAGGACAATTGAAATTATCCAGTCTAAGGAGCAGAACTAAAAAGAATAAAGAAAAATTGAGACCTGTGGGACACCATCAAGTATACCAAATATGCATAATAGAATTCCAGAAGTAGAAGAGAGAGAGAAAGGTCAAAAAGAATATTTGAGAAGGCATAAATATATATCCAGGAACTTCAACAACATTCAAATAAACCAAAGAGGTCCTCACCAAGACACATTATAATTAAACTTTTGAAAGACAGAGATAAAAAGAAAATCTTGAAAATGGCAAGAGTGAAGGGAATCATCATCTAAAAGTGATCTGAAATAAGATATACAGCTCATTTCATATCAGAAATCATGGAGGACATAAGCAATGGATTACATATTCAAAGTGATGAAAGAAAAAAAGTGGCAAACCATGAAGTTTATATTTGACAAAACTAGCCTTTAAAACTGAAAAAAGAAAGGAAGACATTTCCAGATAAACCTGAGAGAGTTTGTCACTACTAGTTCTGCCATACAAAAAAATGTTGAAGGAAGTCCTTCAAGCTGAAATGAAAGTAAGAAAGAATAAACATTTTTTTAAAAAGTGCACATGGAGCATCCCTTACCACAAACCATATTTTAGGCCACAAAACAAGTATCAATAGATTTTAAACAGCTGACTTTATTCAAACTATGTTTGTTGGCTACAATGGAATCTAACATTATATAAAAAAGGGAAAGAAAACTAAAAATTAACAAATATATGGAAATTAATATACTCTAGACAAACAAAATGTCACAGAAGAAATCACAGGATAAATTAGAAACTATTTTGAGATGAATGAAAATTAGACATAACATACCAAAATTTATGAGATGTGGTGAAAGCAGTGCTCGAGGAAAATTTATAACTGTAAACATTAATATTAAAATTAATAAAGATCCAAGATGGTTTAAATGGTGAATTCTAGAAGATATTTAATGATAATATTTAATAATATTTATCTAATATCTCTTACAGAAAATAGAAGCAAAAGGCACACTTCCTAACTGATTCGATGAGGCCAGCATTTCTTTCATATCAAAATCAACTATTAAAACAATGAAAACTAGAGACCAATACCTCTCATGAACATAAATGCGAATATATAAAACAAAATATTAATAAACTGAATCCAACAATGTATAAAAGAACAAAAATCATGACCAAGAGGGATTTATTATATGCACATAAGGGCTGTTTCATCTTTTGAAAATCAATTAGTGTAATAGATCACATCAATAAGCTAAAGAAGAAAAATTGCATGATCACATTAACAGATGCAGAAATAGCATTTGACAAAATCCAACACATGTTCATGATAAAAACTCTGAACAAGTTAGGAATAGAGAGGAAATTCCTCAACTTGATAAACAATATCTACTAAAAACCTACAACTAACATGACACTTAAAAGTGAGAAAGTAGATACTTTTCTCCAAAGTTCAGAAAAAAAAGCAAGATAGCCACTTTCACCACTTCTATTGAAGATTGTACTGAAAGTCCTAGCTAATATAATTGACAACAAAAGGAAATAAAAGGACTATAGATCAAAAAGGAAGAAATAAAACTCTCCTTGTTCATAGATGACATCTTTGTCTATGAAAAAAATCTCAAAGAATCAATAAAAATGTCCCGGAACTAGTAAACATTTATAGCAAGGTTGCAGGATAAAAGGATAGTATACAGAAGTCAATTGCTTTTCTATATATTAGTAACGAACAACTGAAAATTGAAATTAAAAACACGACACCATTTACATTAGTACAAAAAATACCGATGCATAAATCTTATAAAATGTGAGGGAAACTACAAAATTTTGACAAAAGAAAATAAAAGATCTAAATAAATAGAAAGATATTTCATGTACATGAGTAAGAAGACTCAACATTTATTGTTAATATGTATATTCTTCCCTACTTCATCTGTAGATTCAACACAATGCCAATCAAAATTCCAGCAAGTTATTTTATGGATAAAGACAAACTGATTCTAAAGTTTATAGGGAGAGGCAGAAGGCCTGGAATAGCCAAGAAAATGCCATTCTTTTTCTTCTTCTTGGCTACTTGTTCTGGCTAGAACTCTTGGAATATTTTAGAGAAGTGGTGAAAGCAAATATTCTTGTCTGGTTTCTGATCTTAGGAGGATATATTTCAATCTTCCATCAGTATGAAAAATAATTAGCTGTTGTTTTTTCTTAGATGCCTCTCATCAGGTTGAGGAAATTGCTTTCTATTCTTATATTGTTGAGTGTTTTTATTATGAACGGGTGTTGGAAATTATCGAATGCTTTTTCTACATCAGTAGAAATAATTGTGTGAGGTTTTTTTTTTCCTTTATTTTATTTATGTGGTATATTGCATTGATTGATCTTTGTATAATGAATCACCCTTGAATAACAGATGCAGAAATAGCATTTGACAAAATGGCATAAATTTCACGTGGTCATGATATTTAATGTTTAAAATTTGCTATTGTATTCAATTTGCTATTGCTAAGGATTTGGCATATATATTGATGGGGGTATTAGTCTGTAGTTTTCATGTATCGTATTTGTTTGGCTTTAGGAACAGGGTAATGCTGGTCTCATAAAATGAATAAGAAAGAATTTTGTCCTCCTCTATTTTCTCTAAAATTATGTCTATTATTCTTTAAATGGTAGAATTCACCAGTGAAGATTGGTAATGGACTTTTCTGACTTAGGAAGTTTTTGATTACTGATTTAATCTCCTTCTTTATTTATAAAACTATTCATATTTTCAAATTTTTCCTGAATCAGCTTTGGTGGTTTGTGCATTTCAAGAAATTAGTCTATTTCAGATAACTTAACAATTTGTTGACATGTACTTGTTGACATTCATAGCATTCTTTCATTACCTTCCTGATTTCTGTAAGGCCATAATAATATACCCAATTTCATTTATGGTTTTAGTAATTTTTATCTTCTCTCTTTTTTCTTACTCAGTCTACAGAAAAGTTTCTCAATTTTGTTGATCTTTTAAAATAATAAAATTTGGTTTTGTTGATTATTTCTATTGTTTTTTTTTTTAATAATTTTTACCTCTCTGCTATAAGCTTTATTATTTTTTTTCTTCTGCTAGCTTAACATTTAGTTTGCTCTTCTACTAGTTCTTTAAGGTATGAAGTTAGATTATTGATTTGAGATCTTTCTTTATTTTTATTATAGGCAATTATGACCATAATAAACCCCCTCGAGTTCTGCATTTGTTGCATCCAATAAGTTTGGCATATTGTGTTTTTATTTTTAATCATATCATGATATTTTTAAATTTGTCTTATGTTTTTTTTCTTCGACCCATTCATTATTTAAATGTGTGATATATAATTCCCACATATTTGTGATTTTTTTGAGTTTTCCTTCTATTATTGATTTCTATTTATATTTCTTTGTGGTCAGAAAATATACTTTGTATGATTTCAATTGTTTTACAATTATGGAGACTCGTTTTGTTGCCTAACATATGGTTTATCCTAGATAATGCTTCATGTGCACTTGAGATGAATGTGTATTTTGCTGTTGTATAGTGGAGTGTCCTGTAAACATCTGTTATGTTTGGTTGGTTTATGATGTTCAGGTTCTCTATTCCTTATTGACTTTTTCTCTAATTATTCTATTCATTCTTGTAAGTGGGGTATAGAAGACTAGAGCTGTTATTATCGACTGTTCTGTTTTGAACTTCAATTCCATCAAATTTTGCTTCATATATTTGGGGCTTTGTTGTTAGCTGGGTATAGGTTTATGTTTTTAGTTATTATATATTCTTAGTTACCTGGCCCTTTTATCAATATAAAATGTTCTTCTTTATATCTTGTGATTTTTTTCAAATCTAATATTAGTACAGTCACTCTAGCTCTCTTTTGGTTATCTTTTTCAGGTTTTTTGTTTGTTTTGAGTTAGTTTTTTTGTGTGTGCTGCTCTTGTATATTGTAGTTGTTTGTTTAGGGAATTTTCTATTTTTTCTATTTTTTGTTAAGAGTATATTCTTTGTTGTGTGTGGTCACTGAAGTCTCTGTTCCATTCACCTAGTGGCCAGTTAGTGATTTGACAGAGATTTCCTTAAAAGTCTGAAGTCAATTAAAAAAAAAAAAAAGGAAGAAGTTTAAAAAAAAGGAAAGGAACAAAACACTAATACACAAAAAAACCTCTTTTGGTTTTTGTACATCAGCCAGGCCATTTATAAATCAACCTTAGATTTCACTTTCTGTTTGTATTAAGCCTTAAGATCAAGAAAAGGGAAAGCTTGAGTTTTCCCAGGTATTACATAAGTATGCATCTAGCTTTGGGCCTGCATGTATTTTTCTAGGATCCCCACAAACAAGAGCATTACAAAACCTTTCTCCCCATATATCTTCTTCTCAGCTTCTTTCTTGCTAGGCTTTTCAGTTTGTTTGCTTCTTGCCATCTCTATTATTCCTTGTTCCAGATGGTGGCCTGCCTTCAAATGATTTTTGAGAAATACCACGAGGGAGGCTACTCCAAATTTGAGGAAGTTCCAAGGGAGTCAAAATACAGGCAAGTCCCTGAATAATCCATCAGGGAGCTGCCAGACAAGTCGAAATATATAACCATAATTCTTTGAAAACAATATCCATATTGCTCCTCTGGCACTAGCAAGACATACCAGGCATGGGTTATCATCCCCATGGCTGCCTCTGAGCTGGTGAGTGGTAGATGGTAGGCAGCCAAATAAAAATGTCTCAACAATCTCTTACCAAAAATTATCATCTTCTTTCTTCTTTAAGGATTCCCCTGATTATTGTATTTTTAATTATAGTAAAAAATAACGTAATATTTACCATAATAACTATCTTTAAGTGTATAGTTCAGTCGTGTTAAGTATATTCAAGTTGTTAAACAGATCTTCAGAAATTTTTATCTTGTCAGACTGAAACTCTATACCTATTAAAACAATAATTCCTCTTTTTCCCTTTCCCCATCTACTGGTAACCACCATTCTACTTCTGTTTCTATGAATTTGACTACTTTAGATAGCTCTTAGCAATGAAATCATGCAGTATTTGTCTCTTTGTGAGTGGCTTATTTCACTTAGAATAATATCCTCAAGGTTTGTCTATGTGGCAATATGTGATAGGATTTCATTCCTTTATACTGCTGAATAATAGACTATTACATGTATATACTATTTTTGTTTAACCATTCATCTGTCAATGGACATTTGAGTTGCTGTTGTATGTTTTTGCTTAGATTCCAGAGTTTAAAAAAAATTGATTCTCACAGTTTTTGCAAGCTTATTCATTGCTTCAGTGGATTGAAAGATCCTTGGACATTTTTATTTCCCAATTTCAGCAAAACCACACAAATATTTTTGAATGTCTACATCATACGTTAAAATCTATCTTGAAAATGTGTATAACATATTACAATTTTTTGCAATTATTTTGCCTGAATATCTGTCTTCCTCTTAAAACATTAATTTACTAAGTAAAGGGAAAATGAATAATAACCCATCCAATAGGAATGCAATATATTTTTTGTCAAAGGAGCTTCTGTAAAATGAGGGGAAATTATGAAAGCGATCTAATTTTTCCCATAAATTCAGCTATCATAGTCATTACTATGAAAAAAATCTATATAAATGACATCACTTGTGAGATGCAGTTGACCTACCTTAAGAAGTAAAAATGCAGTCACTTTATTTAAAATCAAGTAGTTTTTTCAACATTTATTTTCACAAAAATGTGTTCCAAATTAAGATAAGCAATTAATTGGGTTCAGAGTTTAACTTTCAATTGTGTATATTTATCCATATTCAAATAACTGTCATATTTAGCCAAATGGAAGCTTTTTCTGTAATACATTTCCAAATTCTTAGACCTGGTTCATTTACTCCTTTCTAGCAGTCTGGAATGATTTACCAGTCAGCATTCATATTATTGGAACTTATTGGAGCTAACTTTGAATAAGCCAGATGATAAAGTTTGCTTGGTTTATGACAAATGACAGTTTTTGGAGATTAAAGAATCAGAACAAAGTGCTAACATTTCCTACAGTTTATAACTAGATAGGCTCTTTAGCTGTCAGCCTGGACTCATACTCTAGAGTAGCCAAATCATGAATACAATGACTTTAGTTGCCAGCCAAACACTTGTCTATTTTTAAAAACCATTCATCTATTAAAGAATTGATACTCCCATAAATGAAATTTCAGGGAAGTGTAGAGTGAATAACTTTTTTCAAGGCTCCCGAAATGATTTACTGCATACTGATATTTCACTCACACACATATAGGCTGCATAAAGATAATGAGTTAACATTGTTTAAATTGCAGATTATTTTCTTGCAAAAGCAAGTGAAGTTAATGATAATATATAAGAAGGTATCTCTGTCATTGGCTTAATGTCTCACAGCTATTTTTCCAAAAATAAATAGGCTTAATAGGAGGAACTTAGGAATTATCTTTTTTTAATATTTTTATTTTTCAATTATAGTTAGCATACAATATTATATTAGTTTCAAGTGTACAACATAGTGATTAGACATTTATGTAACTTATAAAGTGATCACTTTGATAAATCTAGTACCCATCTGACACCGTGCATGGTTATTACAAAATTATTAACTATATTCTTTATGCTATACTTTACATCCCCCATGACTATTTTATAACTACCAATTTGTACTTCTTAATCCCTTCCCCCTTTTTCATCCTCCTCCCAAACCCTTTCCATCTGGCAACCATCAAAATGTTCTCTGTATCTATGAATTTGTTCCTGTTTTGTTTATTTTGTTCTTTACATTCTACATATATATTTGTGAGTCTGTTTTTGATTAGTTTGTTCTTTTTGTTCCTTAGATTCCGCATATAAGTCAAATTTATGGCATTTGCTTTCTCTGTCCAACTTACTCCACTCACCACAATATCATCTAGGTCTATTCATGTTGTTGCGGATGGCAATATTTCTTTCATTCATTCATTCATTTAGATGAATGAGTAATATTCCGTTGTATATATGTACCGTCTCTTTTTTATCCATTCATCCATTGTTGGACACTCAGGTTGCCTCCATATAGTAGTTACTGTAAATAATGCTGCAATGAACATATGGATTCACATGTCCCTTCAAGGCAGTGTTTTGGGTTTCTTCAGGTAAATACCCAGAAGTGGGATAACTGGGTCCTTCTTTGTCTCTTGGTATAGCTTTTGTTTTAAAGTCTATTTTTTTCTGGTGTAAGTATTGCTACCCCAGCTTTTTCTGTTGTTTATTTCCATTTTCATGAATTAGCTTTTTCCATCTTTTTACTTTCAGTCTTTGTGTGTCTTTTGACCTGAAGTGAGTCTCTTGTAGGTAGCATATGTAAGGGTCTTGCTTTCTTATTCATTCAGCCACCCAATCTTTTGATTGGAACATTTAATCCATTTACATTTAAAATAAGTGTTGCTAGATATGTAGTTATTGCCATATTTTTGATACAACATATATTTTGTTCTTCCTAAAGTAGTCCTTCCAATATTTCCTGTAATACTGGCTTGGCGGTGATGAACTCTTTTAGTATTTTCTTGTCAGGGAAGCTCTTTATCTGTCCTTCAATTCTAAATGATAACTTTGCTGGGTAGAGTAATCTTGGTTGTAGGTCCTTATATTTCATCACTTTAAATATTTCATGTCAATCCCCTCTGACCTGCAAAATTTGTTGAGAAATCAGCTGACGATCTTATGGGAGCTCTCTTGTAGGAAACTATTTGCTTTTGTCTTGATGCTTTTAAGATTCTTTCTGTCTTTAACCTTTGGCATTTTCATAATGATGTGTCTTAGTGTGGGCCTTTTTGGGTTCATCTTATTTGAGAATATGCACTTCCTGAGTTTGTATGTCTATTTCTGCCACCAGGTTAGGGAAGTTTCCCATCACTATTTCTTGAAATAGGTTTTCAATTCCTTGTTCTCTCTCTTCTCCTTCTGGTATCTCTATGATGTGAATGTTGGTATGCTTGATGTTGTCCCAGAGGCCCCTTAAACTATCCTCATTTTTCTAAATTATTTTTTCTTGTTGCTGTTCTGATTGTTTTCTGCTACCCTATCTTCTAAATCACTGATCTGATCCTCTGCTTCATCTAATCTGTTGATTTCCTCTAATGTACTCTTCATCTCAGGTATTATATTCATTACTTACTGTTTTCCTTAGGTTTACTATCTCCATTTTCATGTTTTTTATCTCTTTCTTAAAGTTATCACTGAGCTCATCTACTCTTCCCCTAAGTTCATTGAGCATCCTTAAAACCAGTGTTTTGAACTCTGCATCTCATCTGGTAGATTACTTGTCTCCATTTCATTTAATTCTTTTTTCTGGAGCTTTGTTCTTTTCTTTAATGTGGGACACGTTTCTTTGTCTTACCATTTTGACTACCTCCCTGTGTTTGTTTCTATGTATTAAGTAGGGTTCCTAAGTCTCTTGGTCTTAGTAGAGTGGCTTTATATAGTAGGTGTTCTGTGAGGCCGTGGCACAGTCTTCCCTTGTCACCTGAGCGACATGCTCAAGATGTGTCCCTTGTGTGGGTTGTCTGTGCCCTCCTGTTGTAGTTGAGCTTTAGTTGCTATTTGCACATCCTTAGGAAGGATTGGTTGTGAGAATTGGTCAGTGATGGGCCAACCTTACAGAACTGCATTCACTTTTGTAGGGCTCTGGTGCCTGCCCAGTCAGCCCTTTGGGTATGTTCTCCTCAGTTGTAGCCCTGAGTGGTGATCCAGTTCCAATTGAAGCAGGCCATCAGGTGTGCTGGCCCAAGGACATCCTGGGAAGGGCCCAGCTGCAGGCCAAGTTCAGCTGCAGCCTGTGCACTTTTGGGGCCACCTGGTAAGAGTCCTAAGCAATCCACAGATGGCTGCCACCCATGCTTGACTTAGGGGTGCCTCAAGAGGCCAAGCCAGGGACCGAGGCCAGCTGCCACTGGTGCAGGGCTTGGGGCTGCTCAGCAAGAGGTACAAGGCATGTCAAGGACAGATGCTGCATTTTTGTTTTTGTCTGTTTGTTTGTTTGTTGAGCCTTTGAGAGATTTTATGATAGTCTACAGCATGAGCCAAGGCAGAGTATTTTTTAAATGAATGAATGAATGAATGAATTCATTAATTTTATGGTGACATTGGTTAATGAAATTCAATAAGCTGTACATTTACATTTTCACAGTAAGGCATATATATATTTACATTGTGTGTTCAACTCCCATAGTTAGATTTCTTTCTGTCACCACATATTTGACCCCTTTTACCTCAACTATGCCCCCCCCCCCCCTTC
>NW_006429686.1:379014-386150 GCF_000325575.1 Pteropus alecto | reverse complement strand
TCATCTATCGTAGGACACTTCAGTTGCTTCTATGTCCTGGCCACTGTGAATAATGCTGCTATGAACATCAGTGTGCAAATATCTTTTTGGACAGTTTTCAAGTCTTTATTTGAAAATCCCAGTAGAAATCCCAGTAGAGGGATTGCAGGATCATACGGTAGATCAATTCTTAGTTTTTTGAGGAACCTCCATACTATTTTCCATAGTGGCTGTACCAATTTAAGGCAGAGTATTTTTATAGAAAAAATAAACCACTGGAGGCAGCTTGGGTGGGCCCCAAGTTGGGAGAGCAGAGTCTCAGGGAAGTACCTGGATGGAGTGACCTGTATTAGCCTGGTTGATGAGGCCCACTGTATTTGCACACAGGGAAGGGGGAAGGTTCAATAGAAGAACAATGGATACTGCCAGCACTTCTGTCCAGGAGAAAGCCACCCCCCCCAGCCCTCACCCTGAAGCCAGACAACTCAGTTCTTCCTCATATGTCCCTGGTGCCTTTCAAGCTGCTGACCCAGCACTGGAGCTCAGCACAAGTTCATCAATGAGAAAGTCCATGCGTGGGCCCTTTAAACAGAACGTCAGTGACTCCTACAGCCTTCTGTCTCACTCACCACAATCTCCACTGGTATTCACAGCCAGAGGTTGTAGGGGATTTCTTTTCCTGACATTAGAATCCTGGGCTGTCGAGTGTGGTGTGGGGCTAGGACCTCCTGCTCCTCCAGGAGGCGAGGGTTCCACAGTCAAGATAACCCTCCTGATTCTCCACTGACATGTGCTGTTGTGGGACCAGCCCATTTTGTGTCTCTACCCCTCCTAATGGTCTCGAGATGACCTCTTATGTATGATTCTAATTGTAGGACTTCTGTTCAGCCAGACCTCAGGCAACTCCCAATGATGGTTGTTATGTAGTTTTATTGTAATTTTGCTGTGGTTGTGAGAGGGAGTGAGCACAGAGTCTACCTTCTATGCCATGTTGAGCGGAATCAGAAATTATCCTAAAATAAATCCAATGATTTATATCAATGAATCAAAATAAATAAATAGAAAAAATAGTTATATTTCTGTAAAAATATACATTTTAAAAATTGCCATTGCTTAACATATGACACCAGTGCCTTTACATCTAAAAGAATGTGAATCCAATTTTAAAATATTGAGTAGGGGTGGTTAGCACGTCTGCTTTATATGCAGAAGGTCCTGGGTTCGCACCCCAGGTGGAGCCACGGACCATACCCCAGATGCGCCAGCCCCTCTCCCCCCTCCCCCGCCCGGGGATGGCAGGCCCCAGGTGCATGCCGCAAGCGGAAGGAGATGTGGAAGGAGATGCCCTGCCTTCAGAGATCCAGTTCTTAAGGGGAAAATGCAACATCCATAGGTCAGGGGTGGAAGTGGGGGGGTGGGATTAAAGAGAGGAAAAAAATAAAATAAAATATCGAGTAGAGTCAAAATGATCTGTGTAGTATTATTAATAGTATTTTATTATCCTTTTAATTTCCATGGGATCTGTAGTGTGCCCCCTCTTTTGTTGCTGATATTGGTCAGATGTGTCTTTTTCTTGATTACCCGGGCTAAAATCATATCAAATTTATTGATCTTTTCAAAAAAAAGTTTTAGGTTTCATTTACTCTCTTGTTTCCCTGTTTTCAATATTGTTGATCCCTGCTCTACTATTTACTTTATTTCTTTTGCTTGTTTGAGAGCTAACAGGCCCTTATTTCTCTAGTTTCCTAGATGAAAACTTAAGTTATTGATTTTGGCAGGAGGAATGAGGGAAATGTAAGACTATCTTAAAAAGAACTAGGAAACAGTAACTTTTAATAGCTTTCATTTATGAATAAGTTTAAAATATTTAGTACATTTTTGATATAGCAGTGCCGACTTATATTTTATAAGATATATACATAATTATTGCTGGTTATCTTAGCCTGAGTGTCCACAAGAGTGTGATACAGGTGTTTCCATGTGAGTAGTTTGTCAAGTGGTTCTAGAGAGTCAGAGTGAGGAAAATGAGTTGTGAAACAAGGAAGAAAAAGGAAATAAGGTTGTGCCATGAAATTGCACACCACTATAGGCAAGTGGTACTTGATCCCATGTCCATTCTTGTGAGGATGAATAATGACTGCCACCTCTAAGATAGAATGGGTACAGTGCATTCAATGTGGAATGAAGTAGTTGGACGATAGCCTTAAAGGATGGTGTAGGATTAAGGGTCCAGCATCAGAGGCTGCTCTTGGGGAGTTTCACATTCAACAGGGTCAGTAGCCTGATTACCCTTGATTCGGGAGAACCAATGCTGTTGAGCTCAAGCTTAGGCTCCATTCATGCCACATGAAAATTCATGGATCCACTGTGACAGAACTAAGATGATTGAGAAGAGAAGCTGTTTAACATCTTATAGCATGAGTCATCAGATCCACTTATTTTTTTCATTGTCTTCTCTACAGTCAGTTCTTTGGATGGCCATTAATATGAGGCACAGAGATACATAAGCTTTGTCTCCATTCCCATAGTTCCATCTACATGCCTCTTATCCAGACTTTCTCACCTTCATTTTCCAATATTTCTTTTTCCAAGATGCTGGCATATCAGCCAAATCATTCTCCACAGTCCAGGAGACCACCTCAAGCTACAACTCCCTCCATACAAGTTGAAAGATCATGCCAACTGGGAGTTTTCTGTTCAACATTATTCTTTAAGGCTACTCCAATTGTAGTTGAATTAAGGTGGCAGTTAATTCACAGCTATCATCAGTATTTAATGCTGACATATCTTTGCACCAGGCTTGAGAATTTCCATTTCCGGTAGTTGGTCATAGATCACCCCCAACACCATGAAGGGCATCATTGTAACAATGCTCAATGACATAGGGGTTTGTGCAATCTGCTGATTTATTTGTGCCTTCTCAGGCTAGATCCCGAGTGTAGCAATACCATCACAGGGTGGACTGCTCTTGAGCCTGCCAGGCCTTATCACTTGGCAAATCTCATAATGTACAGTGTATGGTGGGCAGCGCTTATTGTATAGTTAGTTGCTATTTCTTGGTTAGGTGCTCCATATCTACTAAGCCTAAACAGGATATAAAGAGCTATTTTTAAGTGGCAAGTAGTTTACTGGCACAGGAGGTATGGCTTATGTACAGAACTACAGGATTCTACGTTGCAGTCCCATATTATGGCTTAGAATGATGAGTGCATTCTTACTCACCATGGATACCATAAGCACTATCAAATATTCTGAGTCACATGTCCTGAGTAGCAGGGCTCCTTGCAAGCACTGCAGATCTGAAAATTCGTGGTCGAGACCACGATTTTTCACTACAGCTGCTAACATCAGACTTGAACTTGCCAAGTCTGTTTTTCTTTTTGTATAAAAGAAATAATACTCTAGTCAGTTGTCCATATATCTAGCCCTGGGATACTATCTGTAAGGTATTTCCACAGATTTCTGTCGGTCAGAATAGCTTGACTCCACTGATCTTGCTTCTCATTATGGTAATGATGCCCAACTTGCCCCTGAGGTTTTGTACTGCCACTTGGGCCCTAACATTCTAGAAGTCTTTCATTTCCATTGCAATATAGTTTATTTCCGATCACAGTTTAGAGAGGAGAGCCAACATCGAGCTTCTCAAAAAAGTGTTCTCCCTCATCAACACAGTTATTATAGTACTGTTTCCTCTGCTCTCCCAGGAAAAATAGTTTAGATAAAAGTCCTCTTGTCTTATGCAATAAATCATTTCTAATACCTTCACTCTATTTGATCACCTCACCTATTCCTCAATACTCTGGCAAGAAAGTTCCAGTGTCTCCATCTCATTAAATGTACCACCCAAGCAGCACATTAAGGTAGCTCCAGGTCATTGAACCCTGAGTCATAGGTGTGTGCTCCCATGTCAAGAAGTTCTCCCCTATATTCACTTATATTCTGCCCCTTTCCCTTGCTAATTCGACATCCTCGAAATCCATTCCAACATATATTATCCCAGTTCATGCCTGTACATATTAGTTCCTATAATTGCTTCTGGATTTTCCTTCTAAACAGAAACTGTAATTTGCTTCTTGTGCTGTGATAACTTACCCTTGTCCTGAGTTGGAAGCAATGAAAAAATATCAGTGCTGGATGTTGAGTAAGACCATGTCCTTTAAGGTAGCTGCTTTGGCTGAGGCTATTGCCTTGTCTCCAGGAACAGGGAAGCTGTTCTCCAACAGCAAGGGGTCAGGGGATTGCAGGCATTCAAGATTCTCACACTCATCACTATTACATGTCTCAGAATTCTACTCCATCCTTATTAGGATACATATATTGATGTCAAGACTTGTAAATATTGTAAACACAGTTTCCATGTCGCTCTGCCAAACTTACAATTAAAATTTGGACCTGATATTTGGCAGTATGCCTTATGACTGAAAGAGATGAAGGTCTCCTTAATCCAATGGATTAGGTTGGACACTCATCAGATACATAAACCTATATAAGAGATACAGATTAGAGCACCCTTAGAGCCAGCCTCAACCACTCAGGCTGAAGAGTATCTCAGAATCCACACTGAGTTGGAAGCCAAACTCATCCACTCCTATACTCCAAATGCCAATTCATTCAAAGAGAATACATACATGTCTAAGATATATTTCCTTCACCTCAATATATGCTGTAATATAAATGGCATCCCAGGAGGAATCAGGTGCCTTCCCTTTAACCTAGACCAGACACCCAATAATCCCAGGGATCAGGTGCCTTCCCTTTACCCTAGACCAGACACCCAATAATCACAGGGGAAGCCTGGGGTTCTGGTTTCCAAATACAGGCAGTTAGCCCATAAGGTTAATAAATATTTCTCACTATTATGATAAAGTAGAAATGAGATTGTCATCTGGCTAAATTTAAACCTGACCCTGTCATTTGAGTCACCTTAAATCTGGCACTTTAAATTCTCAGAGCAGAGATTTAAGCCACACATTGCTTGCTCTCCTGGCTAATAAATATATAAATGAATGAATACATGAATGAGGTAGTAAAGAAAATATTAGAACCAAGAGACAGAAATGGCTCTACTGAGAAGACTGAGGTGGGTAATATATTGGGATCAGAGGGACACAATGTTATAGAGTACAGTGTGTTTTCCCAGGGTATAAGGTTTACATAATGGGGTGATGGCCTGTTGTCAAATCCTCGTCAGGATCATGAGAAAACTATCATGGACTGATATAAGCTGTATGCACAAGGTATCTTGGTCTTTGTTGGGCAGGGTCCAGAGAAAGTTCTGTGAAATCTGAAGCTTATACAATTTGGAAGTCTTTCTTTTAAAATAATACAAATCAATAATGAAAGTATTTATTTAGAATTAGATAATGTATAACAAGCATTAAAATGATAACTACAAGCAAAAAAAAATATTAGTTAAACATATATTAGTTTAGAAAATACAAAGGGTACTAAAAGGTACAAATTGAAAAGTAAAAGGCATCTTCTCCTTGCTTTCATTTTCTAAAGATAATCACTCTTAAAGTTTCTTATAATTGCTTACAAAAACTATTTAATGCATATGTTTGTATACAGTAAATGTACTTGTTTGTCTTCTTTTTGTGTATATATATGTGTGTGTGTATATGTATATATAGACAGACAGACAGAATACCAGTTACATAACTATACAATCTGAAGTATAATAAAGTAAACATACAAGGTAAAATATATGATTTTATTATAAATCAAAACATCAAACTTCTGCAAATTTTACATAAACATGTGGCCATGTGTGAACATATAACAAAAGCCTAAGAGTAACAGTTGTCTTACTCCAAGAGTAAAAATGCAGACAGGTTCATGTTAAGCCTTTTAGCATTTATTTTTATGTCAAGTTTGTAAAATAAAGTAGCCCTTCTAACATTTATTTTCACTAAAGTCTTGTTTCAAATTAGATTTTAACTTTTAACTGTGTATTTTAAAATATATTTTGATAATTGCCATATTTGGCCAAATGGAAGCTTTTTCTATGACCCATTTCCAAATTCACAGATTCTGGTCCATCTACTTTTTATTATTTAGTAGTAGCCTGGAATGACTTACTGGTTGGCATTTATATTACTAGAACCAACTGGAACTATTCTACGAATAAACCAGATAATACGGATTGCTTGATTTGAAACAAATGACTATGTATTTAGAAATACAAGACTCAAAACAAAGTGCTTGAATTTTCTACAGTTTATATCAAACTAGATGACCTCTTAAGCAGTCTGCCTCTTAATCAGTCTACTCCTACTCAAGAGTAGCCAAACTGTGAATACAATGACTCTAGCTGCCTTTCACATGTGGTCAGACGGCTATATTGATATAATTACTGTTAGTTATGAAGACAGCCAAAAGCCTGTCTGTTTTAAGAAACCATTCAGCTATTGAATAATAGACACTCCCATAAATGGAATTTCAGGGACGTGTACAATGAACAATCCTGTTCAAGGTTGCCAAAATTATTTTCTGCATGCTGAGATGTTATTCACATACATATAGACTGCATGCAGGCAATTCCCTTACTTTAGTTTTGAATTCCAGATTGTTTTCTTGCAAAAGCAATTACAGTTAGTTATAATATATAGCAAAGCATCTCTATCTTTGGTTCTATGTCTCAGAGATATTTTTTCCAAAAATAAATAGGTATGGCAGGAAAAATAATTCAACTATCTTAAGAGAAGCCCAATATTTTATAAAAACTAAGCAAAAAATATATAATTGATGTTTCTTAGGCTTTTTTCTAACTATCTTGCTTAATATCTAATACCAGTGCAATTTTAATATGTAAATGATTGTGTACACTGTATTTAACTATACAGTTTGGACACAAAAATGTCAAAAAAAATAGTACTTTCCCTTAAAAATCATTTAGGAATTATTCATTCTAGAATTGTATAGGAAAGTAAAACTGCTGAAACATGTTAATAAAAGAAGTATAACAAAAGGAAATATTTATGTAGTAATATTCATGGATCATAGAATCGCAAAAAAAAAAAAAAAAAAAAAAAAAAAAAAAAAAATTAACCAAACCCACCCTCTTTTGAAAAAAGAAAAACAACACACACACACGTATGTATTTGTACATTTGGCACCCTCAAGTCTTTCTTATGAAAGAGCCTGAAAGTCTTTCT
>NW_006429686.1:372467-378884 GCF_000325575.1 Pteropus alecto | reverse complement strand
ATCCTAGAGATGGTCCTTTTAGATACTTTTCTTCAGCTGCCTCGTAATCTAATCCATCAACACCAGAAATTGAACAAATGATTGCTTCTGGCAGAAGAACTTCCAGGATAAATTTAACTTTATCATTTCTTATCAGAGCCAGCATTCTTTCGTCTATTTGACTGTAAATTCCTTGTAAATATTTCACCACCTCATCCAACTGATCTTCATCCTCTAAGTATGTTTCAATACAGGGAGTGAACTCCTTTGCGTTCAAAAATGATTTCAGCCACCTGGACTTTTTTGTGCCCTTTAAAATGGCAAGAAGATGGTTCTCGGTTCCTTTTTCATTCACAATAAAGTCCACCAGGTTCCTATTGGCTCGGTCCCGGACAGTTTTCATTCGGTCAGGGAGAATTTTCTGGAAGGACATTTTCTTGGTCTTGGAAGTCATGGCCATTGGTTCCCTAGAATCTTCATTATGCAGTTTTGGAAATAAGTCCCTGAAGGTATCCTGTCTAATCGTTTTCCGAATTGGATAACTGATGTCAGCAGCATAATACTCAAAGAAAGAGCCTGCAAAAGAACCACAACCTAATCTAACTCTGTAGTCACAAATCAGTGAGATGCACCAGTCAATACTTTCTTTGTAATCTTCCCTGGCTTTATCTACTAGTTCTTGTTTCTCTTTACAATCAAATTTCTTTAATCTTCTAAAAGACACTCTAATGCCTCTCTTTTCAGGATTCATGCTTGACTCAACAAAAAGCACACTTGCTTTTTTGTCTTTTCGCCTGATGTTTTTAACCACTGCTGGCCAAAATGGATATTTTTGATATTTAAACCAGACTATCATTCCTATTTCAAATGAATGCGGCTCATAATGAAAAACTATGCGTGGAAGTTCTTCATCTTCCTCATCATCATCTAATACAGAAGCATCAACAGAATTTAGATGCACTGACTTGTCAGAAGCTTGAAGTTCTTCCCCAAGCTCCTCAAAATCCAGTCTCTGAAGATTTCTTTCATTATTCACAAGGTGTGAATAATCCAGGATGCGGTTAGAGGCACTAAATGAAACCTGAGATTCCCATGAACGACACCTGGAGAATGCTGAAGCATCGGTCTCTGATTCTGTGGAGGGTTGATTCTGGCTAGTATCTGAGCATGGATTCGAGGGACCCTCTCCAGGATCTTCAATATTCTCTGAGAAAGTAGAGTGTTCAGAGGAAATAGCCAGGGTCTCTGGGCAGATGTCCTCTGGCTCCTCTTTCACAGCTTTGGGCACAATGAAGAAATCTGACGACCAAATTGGAGTGAATTTCTCATCTTTAACACATTCATCCTCCTCTTTGACCACGGAATGCAAAAGCATAACTGTTGACACGTCAATCTTTTCCTTGCTCTCCTTTTCATCTTCTTCTGAAAGTGAAGGAAAAATTTGGTACCAGCTGAAGTTTTGTGATGACTTTGTTTCCATTTCACTTGAAATAGTATTGATGGTTGTATGCACCTGTGATTTATCATCATACAGGGAACCATCACTCTCTGAAGATACTGACAGGGATGTTGGATTTTCACTTTTTTCAAGACACTTTGATATGTTTCCTTCGTTCTCCCGATACTTTTTACGAGGGGGTGAATCAGAAAGCTTTTGTGGTACATTTTGAGACAGTGAAGTGGTCTCTTCTTCATCCGAACTGCTTGCTTGATTCAAATTTGTTCTCTCATTCAGAATATCAAGTGCCACTTTTAGTGATCTTGCATAGGCTGTTTCCTCTCTAGGTAGACCACCACCCTCTGACTGTGCTGCTAGTGAGGAGGCAATGGCTTCAATTTGAAATTTATTTAGGATCTTTGTTTCCGTGCTTTCCACTTTAATTTTTTCATCTAGTGAGAGTATTTGAACTTCTAGAGAAAATGTCTTTTTTCTCTTACTGTTTGATAAAGTCTCAGATCTGGACAAAACTTTTGCTGGCCATAACTGGTCTTTCCAATTGCATAGGACATACTCAGCATCCATTGTGATTTAGATTTGTGTGATAAAAGGTTATGATCAGAGACAGGTGTCTGGTTATACTCGGCACTGTTGAGGCAGTTCCTACCAAAAACAACACTCTTACAAAAGTCTCTTTTGTCTTAGAACTACAAAATGTTTACAGCTTGAGTGTTCTGTTCTCCAGCAGAATTTCCCAAAGATGCTTGAGCCTGTTGTTTAAATGGGACAATACAGAAGATGCTGAAATAAGGGAAAGAAAAAGATGAAAAGTATCAGCAAATAAAGTTATTTTGCTAAAGTAGAAGGTGAGCAATTACAAATAGAGAAGAGATAAAATAAAGAATAATGCTTAATAGAGCATGAGATGAAGTGGAAAATGCAGCATAATGTAAGGGGAGATAAGAATTGGAGAAGTGGTTTATAATACCTCAGATTCGATAATTTATCCTTATTATTGCACATGATTATTAAGAAGTAAATCTGTGTACACGCTGGCAGAGGTGGGAAAGGTTGTGGTAGTGGGTCAGGGACTTTACGTTATCAGATAGTGTGGGATATTTGTTTCCCTAGTGTTATACCTAAGACAGTGGGGCTCTAAACATGGCATGTATCACAATCATCTAGAGGTTCTGATAAAACTAGATTTCTAGGCCCTAACCTGAGAGTTTTATTCAGAAGGTCTAGATAAGACCCAACATCTTATATTTCTAAGTTCTCAAGTGATTCTAATGCAACTTTTCCAAGAACTCCTTGAGAAGCACTGTTCTAGTGGAAAACATAGCTTTATGAGTTTTAAGCTATAAATACTTTCCTGTTCATCCAAAGCAGGCATATAAAGAAAACACGGTATATATCTCCCAGACCCAGACAAAAACACAATGATCTTGTTAAGAACATGAGCTTAGAAGGCAGTGATTCAGCATGGTTGCTATGTTTACTCACTGGAAAAGATAGTTATCAAAGATTTGATAGCCAGGTGACTGGCTAAGACCTAGGCAGAAATCTGAAGAGCTTCTTGCACAATTTCTTCATGGTGATTTAACATATGAGGTTCTGTCCCCAAACTAGAAGCTACGTCTTTTAATTACAGAATGCTGTGGCTATAGAACAGGGAGCAAAATAAATTATACCTCATCTTTTCAGCCTAACATTGTTGAAATGTGTCTTTTAATTTAAAATGCTATGGCTGCAGAGCAGGAAGAAAAATAAATTGCACCTCAGGTCCTCAACAAGTTTTTAATGTGAAATGTTTTGTGAAGTGGGAAGAGCCTTACCCAGTATCACATGAATCATGGAGTATCTGGTCCTGTGATCTAGTTGTCCTGATTCTCACTCCAAAAGGAAAAAGGCTGCCCAAAAGAAGACAGAAATTCAAAATGATGAAATGGGAAAATATGCAGAAAATTCTCTACCAAAACTTTAGAAGGCATGTCATTCTTAAACACAGTATGTAGAATCTCATCCGTGATGTACATACCATGTTCATTTTCATTCTTGTTCTTGTTTTAAATTCTCTTTGTGATACAGTTATGCTACTTGGTTCATGCTGAAATCAACTCTCTGATTAGAAGAGTGTGAGGGAGCCACAGGAGAAAAGAGAAGTAAAAATGCCTGTGTTTTCTATGAGCCAGGCTGTAGATTTTATTTGAATCCTCACATCGATCACTGTGTGGATTTTTCCTTATTTACACACATAATCTTTTCATTGGAATTTTAATAATACTCTACATGCTGTCTCATAGTCCACTAAAACAAAAATGTTTCATTATTTGGTTTACTATTTTCATAAAAATGGTTGCCTGAAGAAAATTTAAGAAACTTGGCGAACGCCATCTTGTGACCAGAATCAGAACTGCAGCCTCCCCAGGTGGTACAGGCAGGGCCTCAATCACCATAAGATCCTTTTTAAGAGAGAAGGGTAGAAACTACATTTAGGCAGTCAAGTCTTACCAGGCTTCTAGAATTTTCCGTTCTAAGCTCAAGGGTTTAGTCAATGTTTCTGGTTATAAAAACATCCAGACACATATTAAAAATTGAAAAGATGCAGAAAGATATACACAAAATAAACTCTATATAAATAATCACTATATTTTCTATATTCACAGAATATTTTTGTGTATAAATGCATATGATTTCAAACCAACATCAGATCTCAATTAAAAATATAGTTTGAACATCATTCTACATATTCTATGTGATTTTTTTATGAATTACTTTAAATGTAGTTTTTCCCAAATTTGCAACATTTTATCTCAGTATTTCCTTGATGATGTAAAACAATAAATAAATACATATTAATATTTTAAATAGAGAGCAGTAAAGCTAGCTCTTTCTCTCCAACTATACAAATGATCTTGTTAATAGTATGGCAGATATGTTTTCTCAGATTTGTCGCATGTATTGTAGTAGCATACATGTTTTAATAAGATACATATTTATTTTTAAGTGAGATCATATGATAAATGCTATACTATAATTTGCTGTTTTCACTGTATAATACTGAACAGATCTTTCAAATCACTACATGTAGAGGTTCCTGTTTCTATTCTCCAAATACATAATATTCCATTGTATGGTTACACCATACCATATCTTTTAAGAACTGTTTATAGAAGTAAACCAAATCCTTTCTCTGCCTCTCTTAAAATATATAGAAAAATGATTTTTGCTGACCATAGCCTTACCTGTAGTCTGAAAGAATGAGTTGCAAAGATACATGCAGGGCTGTAGCCAACACAGCAGCTAGGTTACACACTTGATCAGGTCCAGGAAAATGTCCACTATGGGTAAAAAACAAAGGGGGTGGGGTGTTTGCATGTATCTGCATGTCTATGAATGTTTATGTGTTTGAAATAAAATGAGTACGTTGTTTCAGCTTCATTTTTCTTTCATGATTATAAAAATAATCATGGGGAAATCTACCCTAAAGATGCTGAAGTAGGCTAAAAAATAATATTATACTAGTAACCTGACCTGTCAGAAATACTAACATGGGAGTTTACTTTCTCTGAGATTTTTTTCCAATCACATACATATATACACATATGTATGAGGAAATGTCTTCACTCAACTACATATGTATTTCCCTTTTCCATGCTCATATACAGGTGACACTTAGTTTTCTGTGTGTCAATCAATTCAAAAGAGTATTCTCCCTCATGGTATCAAATATTTTTATTCATCATTTCCTGTGTAAATTAATAAATTCTTAAAAATCTGAACAGTAACAGAATTCCAGTAATATAAATATGAAATGTCAAGTCAATAAATTAATATGAACAGCCATGCCCCACTGAAATATTAATATAGGGGCTGTAGTCTGATCACCCCTTCTTCCACTGTAGACTTTTAAAGCAGAATTCCAGTAATATAAACATGAAATGTCAAGTCAATAAATTAGCATGAACAGCCATGCTGCACTGAAATCTTAATATAGAGACTGTAATCTGATCACCCCTTCTTCCACTGTGGACTTTTAAAGCATTGGGATTAAAAAAAAGAAAAAAAAAACTCTAAAGGATTAATTCCATCAAAATACCAGCAATTCTCTCAAAACCACACACCCTTCTGACCACTCTACGACCACCACTTCTATTTTTCTTATCTTTACTCTAGGGCCCTGAGAAAATAACTAGCTTTAAGAAAGCCATTACCTTGATGCTTCTTGTCAGCTGCAGCCTCTTGAAATGCAGCCCCTCCCCCAAGGCTGGGCCGGCACAGCTCCCTTCCAAGCTTCTCAGAGAATGCTCCGCCCCCTCCCTGTGATGGGGAAGACAGAAGGCCCTCCCTGAATTAGAGGAGGGAGAATTGCCAAATTAAACAACTGAAGTGTTAAAGGGTAGAAATGTTCCTTTTTAAGGAACTTTAAAGTGAAATGGCAACAAATGTCTGTTTAATTTTCATTCAAACCCTTAGAGGTAGGTGTGGCTTCTTGATAAAAAGTGGAAGTGAACAAACAAAATGCAAACAGACTCACAGAGAACAAACTGGTGATTACCAGAGGAGAGGGAGTTGGAGGGCAGGGTGAAAAAGATGAAGGGATGAAGTAGTACAAATCAGTAGCTACAAAACAGTCACAGGGATGTGGAGTACTGCATAGAGAATATAGTCAATAACATTGTAATGGCTATGTATACTGCCAGATGGGTACTAGACTAATCAGGGGGATTACTTCATAAATTATATAAATGCCTAATGACTGTGCTGTATACTTCAACTAATTAAAAAAGGTGGTAGCAAATCACTGTATTAAAAAATAGAAATCTAATTTAAAATATTTCTTACATGCTTTTTCCTTGCCTTATCTGGAACCTTACATCTGCAGGCAAATTTAAAACCCAGCTAGTCAAGCTCCATTAAAATAGCTCACTAAGGGTCTTGATTGGGATTACACTAAAACCATACATTATTCTACGGAGAATGCCTTCTTTAAATATATT
>NW_006429686.1:367728-371818 GCF_000325575.1 Pteropus alecto | reverse complement strand
GAAGGCTAAAAAATAATATTATACTAGTAACCTGACCTGTCAGAAATACTAACATGGGAGTTTACTTTCTCTGAGATTTTTTTCCAATCACATACATATATACACATATGTATGAGGAAATGTCTTCACTCAACTACATATGTATTTCCCTTTTCCATGCTCATATACAGGTGACACTTAGTTTTCTGTGTGTCAATCAATTCAAAAGAGTATTCTCCCTCATGGTATCAAATATTTTTATTCATCATTTCCTGTGTAAATTAATAAATTCTTAAAAATCTGAACAGTAACAGAATTCCAGTAATATAAATATGAAATGTCAAGTCAATAAATTAATATGAACAGCCATGCCCCACTGAAATATTAATATAGGGGCTGTAGTCTGATCACCCCTTCTTCCACTGTAGACTTTTAAAGCAGAATTCCAGTAATATAAACATGAAATGTCAAGTCAATAAATTAGCATGAACAGCCATGCTGCACTGAAATCTTAATATAGAGACTGTAATCTGATCACCCCTTCTTCCACTGTGGACTTTTAAAGCATTGGGATTAAAAAAAAGAAAAAAAAAACTCTAAAGGATTAATTCCATCAAAATACCAGCAATTCTCTCAAAACCACACACCCTTCTGACCACTCTACGACCACCACTTCTATTTTTCTTATCTTTACTCTAGGGCCCTGAGAAAATAACTAGCTTTAAGAAAGCCATTACCTTGATGCTTCTTGTCAGCTGCAGCCTCTTGAAATGCAGCCCCTCCCCCAAGGCTGGGCCGGCACAGCTCCCTTCCAAGCTTCTCAGAGAATGCTCCGCCCCCTCCCTGTGATGGGGAAGACAGAAGGCCCTCCCTGAATTAGAGGAGGGAGAATTGCCAAATTAAACAACTGAAGTGTTAAAGGGTAGAAATGTTCCTTTTTAAGGAACTTTAAAGTGAAATGGCAACAAATGTCTGTTTAATTTTCATTCAAACCCTTAGAGGTAGGTGTGGCTTCTTGATAAAAAGTGGAAGTGAACAAACAAAATGCAAACAGACTCACAGAGAACAAACTGGTGATTACCAGAGGAGAGGGAGTTGGAGGGCAGGGTGAAAAAGATGAAGGGATGAAGTAGTACAAATCAGTAGCTACAAAACAGTCACAGGGATGTGGAGTACTGCATAGAGAATATAGTCAATAACATTGTAATGGCTATGTATACTGCCAGATGGGTACTAGACTAATCAGGGGGATTACTTCATAAATTATATAAATGCCTAATGACTGTGCTGTATACTTCAACTAATTAAAAAAGGTGGTAGCAAATCACTGTATTAAAAAATAGAAATCTAATTTAAAATATTTCTTACATGCTTTTTCCTTGCCTTATCTGGAACCTTACATCTGCAGGCAAATTTAAAACCCAGCTAGTCAAGCTCCATTAAAATAGCTCACTAAGGGTCTTGATTGGGATTACACTAAAACCATACATTATTCTACGGAGAATGACTTCTTTACATATATTTTTTTGTTTCCAGGACATGATATAGCTTTCCTTTTATTCAGAGAAGTTTCAGAAATTTCTTCACAAACATGGACGTTTCTAACTAAAGGCTGAAAATCACTGGATTGGCAGTAAAGAACACATTTCAAATACCCTCATCGATAATTGGCAATTCCTTATTATATTTTGTTATGTTTTGTTGGTATTTTTTGCTCATGCATTTCAATGTAGGTAAAATTAATTTTTAAAATGTCCATGTCCTTGTTTATATGTCTGAAATAAATTCTGCAAATTTTGTTCATTAAAATTCTCCTGTGTTAAATTTAAACTTAGATTTCTGATTTAACTTAGCCAATTTTAAATATTGTTAGTGATAATTTTGAGAATGAAGATATTTGGGGATGAAGTACCTGTGTATCATATAATATGTAATATATATGTATGTATTTTAAAATCTACCTTTATATAAGCATTAATATTGTAACAATAAATACCAATAAATTAATGAACATCATTTCTAGGCTGGTGTATCAGTGAGGGCTCTAATAATTATATATAACGTTTTGTGCTATAAACAACCCCTAAATCTCAGAGGTTCAACCACAAAGTTTATTTTGCTAGTCTAAAAATTCAATGTAGGTCATCAAGTGGTCAGAAAGGGGGAGGGTTCTTTGTTCCAAGCAGTCATTAAAGGACTCAAACTTCTTCCTGCTTATGTCTCTACCATCTTCTTCGGCCTTGAAGGTCTACACTGCATTCTTTGCACCTGGCTAGCAATCGTATAAAGAGGGGGAGTTGGAAAATCCAGTGGAAGGTTTTAGGGGCTAGGTCTGAGAAATTTCACTGCTGGTCACAGTCGACTAGCTAAAACTGCCATAGAGGCTGGGGAAGGTAGTCTCCCTATGACCTAGGAGGAAAATGAAACAGGGTTTTGTGACCATATAGCATTCTCTCTGCTACAGGAAGTTTTCCCTTTCGATCTTTTATAAACTTGTTATATGTTTAATGCGTCTTTACAAACATGTACCGTACTTATGACTAGGACAGAAACTTCTAGTTACCCATCCTAATCTACTCTTTGCATTCAGGATGGCAGTGTAAATTCTTAAAATAATATTTTTCCCAGACTCCCTTACTGTAAGCCGTGGCCATGTGATGGGATTTCTTGCCAAAGAATATAAGTAGAAATA
The DNA here is from genome assembly GCF_000325575.1 of Pteropus alecto. Lineage (NCBI taxonomy): Eukaryota > Metazoa > Chordata > Mammalia > Chiroptera > Pteropodidae > Pteropus > Pteropus alecto. The sequence continues at coordinate 369,147 of NW_006429686.1, read as the reverse complement.
GTTGCGAAGATTCTAGAGAAGGTACCTCTAAAAGGGGAGAATAGCCAACTTGGGCTTTTTTTCACTTGCCCTCTCTCTCTTGCTTCTCCCCTAGATTTTGACCATGATAGAATTCAGATAGCCATTCTGGACCAAGAAGTGACATAGAAAAAGAATGTAACTCACTAGGGATGGAAGTACCTGAACTTCTGAATAATAGGGCTACCTCATTCCAATCACTTTAACGTAGTGAAACTATAAATTTTATCTTACCTAAGTCACTGTGTCTTCTAATCTCTCTTCTAGGACAAAATAGTTAATCTTACAATCACCAACAAAAATAATATTTTTTATTATAAAATTAATCTTTTCAAAGCTTTCAAATTATTATTATGTAAAGAGGATTATCAGGCCAGTGTAAATAAGTCTTTATTTAAATGGAGAGATATATTCAATTATATATTTTATAATGTAATATTTCTCATTCTGTCTTCTCATTTCACATGTTTGGAAAGTAACAACTGCACATAAAGTATAGTCATTACATTAAAACTACATTTCTTGTATTTATTTTATTTATTTTCTATATTGCATATTAATCAGAAAATGTTACACTACCTTACCATTTTCCAAAAAAAAAAATGCTAAGGAAAAGATTAATTCTTTTGATATATTTTACTATTTTGTAGAAGGAAGAGGAGAAGATAACCAATAATAAATGCTACTACTACTATTACTATTATAATGAAGATAGATAATAATTACAGATACAATAATATCTATTAGATATAAAAGTTTTCTATATACCAGACACCGTTACCAGTACTTCACATATTATCTCACTTAATACTCAGATGGTTACTTTATGGAGAAGAGCCCCCATAACTGACTCATTCTGCATAACAACAGTAATATTATTAATAATAAATAATATAAAGATAGAAGCCAAAAGTTCTTCCTTATCATGTGCCAGACATTCTGCCAAGTGCTCTGTATGTACCATTTCCCTTGATTCTCATAAAATTTTGTTAGGTAGGTATTATAAATATTCTCATTTTGTAGATGAGGCGTTAAAGAGGTTAATGAACTTCTGCAAGGATATCAAGACTATTTGGCACATAGGATTTGAATCCAGGTATTTGATTCCAGAGTCCATGATCTTAGTCACTAAGACACACTGTTTCTACCTTATTGCAAATGACATATGGACCAGTGGAACAGAATCGAGAGTCCAGAAGTAAACCTATATTTATATGGGAAAATAACTTTCGACAAAAAAGCCAAAAACATACAGTGGAGGAAGGAAAGCCTCTTCAATAAATGGTGCTTGGAAAACTGGAAAGACACCTGCAAAAATGAAACTAGACTGTTGTCTATCAGCGCACATCAAAATTAACTCAAAATGGATTAAGGACCTGAATATAAGACCTGAAACAATAC
>NW_006429686.1:348067-366981 GCF_000325575.1 Pteropus alecto | reverse complement strand
GTTTTCCCTTTTCCTCTTAAAACATTTCCCCGAGTTAAATATGAGAAATCAATCTTGGAGTGCTGAGAAACTGAGAATTGGAGAAAGTGAGCCTCAGCCAGATCTATATGTGTACTTCAAAGAGATAGAAAAAGAGATTTCAAATAAAGAGTATATGCAGTTTCAGCTGGTAACAGTTACTGCTTCTGGGCCCAATTTTTCTACAGAAAGGTGTGTATGCCATGGACTATAGATTAGTGGTTACCAGAGGGTAGGGGAGAGGGGGCAGTGGGGAGGGAAATGGGGTAAAGGGGGTCAAATATGTGGTGACAAAAGGAAATCTAACTATGGAAGGTGAACACATAGTGTAAATATGTATATGCCTTACTGTTAAAGTGTACAGCTAAAACTTATCAGATTACGTTAACCAATGTCACTATAAAAAATAAATAAGTTAATTAATTAAAAAAGAAAAGAAGAATGCTCTATAAATGTGTGCTGGATGAACGGGTGAATTAATTAATGAATTTGAAAGAGTTATGTATTTGGAGTCACAGGAACTTACAGAATTCTATACCTGGTTCTGAATTTAATTTAATATAGACTTATATAAAAGCAATTATGGAAATGAGAGACATCTCATCACTTTAGCCAAATTCTATTAATTAGAAACAAGTCATGGGTTCTGCCCACACTTAAGAGGAGCGGATTACACAAGGGATTGGGTCACCTAGGGTGTGTCCACCACAATACAAGTGATTCCATTCACATGACATTCTCTAAAAGAGAAAAGTTTAGTGATGATGATATGGTCAGTGGCTGCTAAGGGTTACAGGTAAGGGGAGGGTGGGACTATATAAGAATAGAACAAGAAGCTGTGGGGGTGATGGAACTCTTCTGTATTCTGACTGTGGTAGTGATGACATGAATCTATATATGTGTAAAATTCAAAGAAGTATATGCAGGAAAAGTCCTGTATTAAGAATAAAGTATGATTGTAATGGATAATTAAAAAATACTTAAATGGAAAAATTTAATAATCATTATATAAAAACAAACTCTTTAAAAGTATGCTTTAGAAACCATTTGCTTCTTCCTAAAGCATATTTAATAACAAAAAAACAAAAATAATACTCATAATTAGCTCCAGTTCCACTTTTACTTAGGATATAAAAAGCCATTAGAGAATATCACCCATAACTTAACAGTGATAAAAATCTAGATAATCAAAAAAATCTTATCATTCCTTGAGCCCATTAGAGAACTAAGGTAAACTGAATTCCAAAGGGTAATCAACACCTTAAAAGAAGGACGTATGTACTGTTTCACCTTTGGCAAAGTATGGAGACAGAGGTGGCTGTCAGCAAGCAGGTAAAAAAAAAATCAGCTGAAATTTTAATGAATTCTTCAATTCTTAATGGGCTTCTGTGTTAGTAGTTTGAAATATCTGGCATCTCAGGCACTAATACACTCACTGCAAGTTATTTTTTTACAGTCCTTAACCAGAAGCTCATAAACATGACTAAGGACAAAGCAGGAGACCAAAAAGAGCCTATTTCAGTGGTTCAGGTATGCAGGAAGCAATCAGGTGTTGCTGGTGGACTGACACGCAGCCCCATACACTATTCTGGATCCAGGTAAAACAAAACAAAACATATTTTTCTGGGGAAGAGGTAGAAGTAAAATCCATCTGCCCTTTAGGAGGAGAAGGAAGCCCTAGGGCCCAGGATCCTACAGTAATAAAAAGCAGTGGTCAGCTACTGATAAGAAAGGGGCAAGAATATATCTCTCATCAAAGACCAACCCCAGATACAAATCAGAGGTTAGCTGTCATGCCAAGAGAAAAGAATGCTGAGAAAAATGTGCAACCCTGAAGGTCCAGTTGCACAAGCCGTCTTAAGTTTAAGACTGGAGAGGACAACAGAGAGTGCTCCCTGACTCACCACAAGCTTAGCATCTAGTAACAGGAGCCTAATGCTGTGGAAGAGGCAAGAGCGTAAAGAGAGACCCATCCCCAGAGGCACACGAACTGCTGAAAATTTAGGGTAGAGACAAATCTTTGAGAAAAATCTTTTGGCACGCTAGGCTCCACTCTAAGCAAAGCAGTGTATGTTAATGCAAGTCAGATGACAATGAAGTGGGAAAAGGAGGACACAATCTCCAACATATTTTGATACCAGCATTATCCTGATACCAAAACTAGGGGAAAAACCATAACATGTAAAGAAAACTATAAATCAATGTCTCTCATAAACAAAGAAAGATCCAATGATATAAATATAAAGATGATACAGAAAATTATATAGAATGACATAGAAAATAAAATGATATAGAGTAAAATCCAATGATATAGAAAAAAATAATATATCATGACCAAATGAAGTTTATCCTGGGAATTTAAGAATGGTTGTACATTTGCAAATCAATGTAACTATCAACAGACTAAAGAGGAAAAAAGTACAGGTCAACTCACTTAAGGCAGAAAAAGTATTTGACATAATTCCACAAACATTTATGATAAATCACTCAGCAAACAAGGACTTAAATGGATCTTTCTCAACCTGATCATGGGCATCTATGAAAAAACTAAAGTTAACATTATACTTAATAGTGAAACGCAGAATGCTTTTCCCTGAAATCAGGAATATTTCAAAAATATCTGCTCTTATCACTTCCATTCAATATTAGAGATCCTAGCCAATACAGTAATGGCTGAAAAATAAATTAAAGGCATACAGATTGAAAAGGAAGAAATAAACTGTCTTTATTTGCAGACAACATGGTGATTGATGTAGAAAATCTCAATGAATTTACCAAAAAAAAAAAAGCTACTAGACCTAATAAATTTATTAATATCACCAGATATAAGGTCAACATAAAACAATTCATTTCTATACAATAAAACTTGGAAGTTGAAGTTTTAAAAAGAACCATTTATAAAATCAAAAACAGGAAATACATAGGGAGAACAAATATAACAAATATATGCAGAATTTGTACGTTAAAGACTTCAAAACACTGATGGGAGAAGTTAAGGAAGAACTAAATAAATGGAGAAGGATACCATGTTCATTGACTGAAAGATGAACTATTTTTAGGATGTAACTTCTCCAGAAAGATACCTACAAAGTTATGAAAATCTCAATAAAAATCCCAGCAGACTTTTTTGTAGAAACTGAGAGGATATCTTTAAAATGTTTATGGAAAAGCAAAGGAACCAGAATAGCCAAACCAATTTTAAGGAGGAAATACAAAGTTGGAAGACTCATGCTGATTTCAAGACTACAGTAATCAAGACAATGTATTATTGGCATAAGATAGATATATAAATATTATACAAACAGACTAGCAAATTACAGTCGATAGATTTTTATTTTCAAGAAGGCATTTTAATAAACCTGTTCTATTATCTGCCTGTGCCATCCAATCTCGACATCCCTGGTCCACCCGGGGCCTGAGTCTCCCATTTTCCAGCTCCACTTCTTACAGGCACTGCCCTGGCCCCACTCACGTTAGAATTCTGGCAGCGCCACTGTTTTGCCTCAGGCAGATACCAGAACCCATTCAATTCCACTAACTTTTATTAAGCGCCTGCTGTGTGCAAAGCTCCGAATTCTGTGTTGGACGCAAGAACCGTCAATACGCCCTGGGGCCTAGTCTCTGCCCTCTGAAAGAGGATTCCAGCCTATCCCAGCCCTGCCTTCCCTCAAGCTCCTACCTGTGACTTCCGCTAGACCAGGAACCCTCTCACAGTCTTCGCTTAGCCACGATCCACCTGGAAAAGGCCTCAGCTCTGGCGCAGACCCACAAGAAGGATCTTGGCCACTAGTAACCTGGCGCTGAGCAGGGGGTGGGTGGAGAGGCCCTACCCATTCGGCCCTCTGCTCAGACCGGGGGTGACTCTCCAGCCCGCGTTCTCCACGCCATGAGGGTCCCAGACCGGAGCAAGGGTTACCTCCCTGTTCCTCAGAGAACGCTGCCGGCCAGGCGCACACTCACCAGAGGTCGTTGTACTCATCAGTGATAGTCTCTATGCCGTTGTCGCAGGCTACAGTGACGTAGCAGTTTTGGAAACATAGGTTTGTTCCCACCAGCAACACAGCACGGCTACAACTCGGGCTCGAGCCTAGGTTCCGCCAGCGAGACAACACACAGACCCAAATCGGGCTGGCCGGCAGAGAGTGGGCAGGGGACCAGGAGGGACCAGGCTAGTCGGGGAAGTGTTAATGTCCACTTAGAAAGGAGGTTGCAGGAGAGGGGGCTGCAGCAGAGTGCTGAAAAAATTGGACACTGTATGCAGAAATAGTCATTTTGATCCCTTAGCTAAGACTATACACAAAAATTAACTCGAAATAAATTACCGACTTAAGTGTAAAAGCAAAGATTATAACACTTCTAGAAGAAAACGAAATAGAAAGTCTTTGAGACCTTCATTTAGGCAAAGATTTATTAAGACAAAAAGCATGGGACATAAAAATTTTGATAAATTAGAAAAATTCTGATCTTCAAAAAATAAAATGAAAATCCACAGAGTGGGAAAATATATTTGGAAAACATATTTGATAAAGAACTTTTATCTAGACTATATAAAGAATTCTGACGATTCAATAATAATAACCCAATAAAAATGGACAACAAATTTAAAGACTCTCTTCAAAAAAAAAGTATCATCTACTCTCTGAAAATTTAACCCACTCCACTTTTATATATTACATTAGTACCTGTTTTCACTAACCAAAAAAAAAAAAATTCTTAAGAGGATTTCCACTTTTATGAAAAAAGTGAAAATAGCATTCAGCGTTTGTTTTGCAGTGAGCAGTTATAGAGGCATCTTGCACCCCCAGCAGTAACAATGACACTGCCCAGCTATTTCCCTGGGAACTACAGTCAGCATCAACCAACCATAACTTTGAACTGTGTGAGCATCTGTGCTTTATCTAGATTTTTTTGTGTGTGTGTGCATCTGTTGGCAAGATGTGTCTTAAGGTTTCAGAAAAGCTTAAAAGAGCCCATAAAGGTGTTAGGCTTAGCATAAAATTGGATGTAATTAAGCATATTCGGTATGATTTAGTAGGTTACTTTTGGGGTGTGGGGATGTTAAGTTTTATTTCCATATAAATTATTTGTAATTCCTTCTTTGCTTTATGCCATTTTGGTTTATGAAAGGTTTCAGTGGAACACTATACTTTCGGATAGTGGGGGAAATCTGTATATGACTGTCAAATGAACACTTTAAAAAGATGTTCCAATGGTATTAGTAGTTAAGGATATGCAAGTAAAACCAAAATGAGACACCACTAACACTTTTGTAAGAATGGCTAATATTAAATAGAGAAAAAAATTGACAGTATCAACTGCTGGCAATGATGCAGAGCTACTGGAACTCATACATTGCTGGTAGAAATATATCACAGCTTGCTTTAGAAAACTGTTTGGCAGCTTCTAATACAATTAGACACACATTTACCATATAAACCTGAAATCCCACTCCTATGTGTTTACCCAGGAGAAATGAAAACGTATGTACAGAAAAAGGTTTGTTCTGGAATGTTTATAACAATTTAAATCATAATTACCAAAACTATAAATCTATTGGTGAGTAGACACACAAACAGTAGAATACCTCTAAGCTATAATATGGAATAAACTAATAAATGCAGCAACATGGGTAAATATCAGAACCATCATGCTAAGTTAAAGACACCAGATGCAAAAGGCTACATATTGTATGGTTCCATTTATATGACATTATGAAAACTGAAAAACTATAGGAACAGAATTTAGATCAGTGGTTGCCAAGATCAGGGTAGAGAGAGTATTAACTTCAATGGGGCAGGAGGGAACATTTTGGAGTTATGGAAATATTCTATAACTTGACTGGACAGGCATACCTCAATTTATTGTGCTCTGCTTTACTGTGCTTCACAGATACTGTGGTTTTTTGTTTTTTGTTTTTGTTTTTTTTAGAAATTGAAATATTTTGGCAATCCTGCCTTGAGTAAGTCCTTTGACAACATTTTTCCAACAGCATCTGCTCACTTCATGTCTCTGTGTCACATTTTGGTAATTCTCACAATATTTCAAACTCTTTCATTATTATTGTATTTGTTATGGTGATCTGTGATCAGTGATCTTTGATGTTACCATTGTAATTGTTTTGGGGCACCACAAACCACACCCATATAAGATGGTGAACTTAATCGATAAATGTGTATACTCTGACTGCTCCACTGACCTGTCATTCCTCTGTCTCTCTCCCTCTCCTCAGGCCTCCCTATTCCCTGAGACATACAATATTGAAATTAGGCCAATTAATAATCCTACAATGACCTCTATGTGTTCAAGTGAAAGAGTTGCATTTCTCTCACTTTCAATCAAAATAGTCAATGACCCCTAAGACACAGATGCAAATAACTAATGCTGGCTATAAACAAAGTTGAAATCTTATTACTAATGTTCACTGGCTGAATGTCAGCTGACCTAAAGGTGAAGAATATCAGAAGGAAACCTACTAAGAATGAGCATCCCAGGTAAGAAAAGGCAAGCCAGACAGTAAATCACTGCCAGGGCCAAAGGGACAACATAGTCTCTGGTCAAATGTACGTGGACATGATAGAGAGAGTAAAAAGAAAAAAAAAATACCAACCAGTGACCTAGAGGTCACAAGAAGATAAACCTGCTATCTTTGGAAGTTTTGTATTCCCCTGGAAATGCTAAAACCTACACAGTACAATGGATGAAGCTGCTAAAGAGTCAAGATTCAGTATGATAGAATGGGAAACATATTAAAAGAAATTTTAAAAGGCTGATAAGGACCTCACAACTTCATCATCACACATAGCAAACAAAGCTTTACTATACTCTGAGTATTAAAGTAGAGAGACTAGTGTTCTTCCTGGGATTAACAAACGAAGAGATCTCTATGGGACCTGCCTTGGGGGATTTAAAGAAAAAAAAATCCCTTTCTTGTCCTCCTCTCCCCCACACCCACTGTTATTCTCTGAAACACTCGCAGGAAAAGATCCAGACTGGACCAAAATTATTCCTGTCACCACTCTGAATAAAGGTACTTATCAATTCTTTACTAAGGAGATATGAGAGACTGCTAAAGATATAATATTTAAACTTCAGAGTTTCTCAGACAAGCATTAAGGCAAGGTTACCTATTTCTCAAACAGATAGATATACAGACATGGGCTTGGGACAGAGTTCTAACTTTACTAGCTGACTGGAGGGACAACTGGCACTACCAGATATTAAAATATATTACGATGTTAAAATAATTTTTATTTTTTATTTTTTTCAATTAGTTGACATACAATATGCTATTAGTTTCAGTTGTACGACATAGTGATTAGATATTTATATACCTTACGAAGTGATCACCCTGATAAATCTAGTACTCATCTGACACCATACATAATTATTACAATATTATTGACCATATTCCCTGTGCTATACTTAACATCCCCATGACTATTTTGTAACTACCAATTTGTACTTCTTAATCCCTTCTCCTTTTTCACCCACTCCTCCTACACCTCTCCCATCTGGCAATCATCAAAATGTTCTCTGTATCTAAAACTTCATCAACAGTCTAAGAAGTAGCAAGGAGTAGATATAAACATAAGAAGGAAGGAGAAAAGAAGAAAAAAAGTGCAAAATAAACAATTAAAAACCTGAATGTGCATATGATTGACTGCTGCATCTGGATATAGACTAGAAATCAATCGGTGAACTCTGAATCATCTAGAGAAATCTTTAGGGCATTGGTCTGTGTTTAACTGCCTGTTTAACCACACACACACACACACACACACACACACACACACACACACACACCCACCCACCAGTAATTTTAGAGGCTTCTATTGCTTTAGGGCTAGTAAATCATTTTCTCCTTCTGTGCTTATACATAGCCTCCTTAAACCTTGCAAGGAAGTTTAAAAGTAATTCTGAATGGGCGATACTAAAGGATACTCACTTAAAGAAAAGGCAAAGAGAAAAGAGAATAAGCTAAGGGATTTCTTCTGTCAAAGGAGAAAGAAAATAAACAATGAAAATAGAAAAGACATACAAAATGATGAATACTAGGCATCAAAAAAAAATATTGTGGTTGGGTAAAATATTTAACAATAAAGGAACACAAGAGAAGTTGTTATATACTGCCCCAGTATGTAGGCCTTATTATAGCTATTACATATAATAAATGAATGAGTGTGTGTAGAGTAGGAAATTGGGGCAGAGGGTGTTGGTGAGCGCATCAAGGACACCATTTTTGTTATTGGATACTTTGGTGCCTCTTGAAGTTTATTCTATGATAATCTTTTAACTTTTTAAAGCTGCCAGTGCTGCCCAATCTATTCAAAGTAGCCAGATACTGATACTGGGGTTTGTGTCTCTTAGACTCAGACAATGACATAATTAAGAGGATGAACTTAGGGGTCAGATATTTGGACTCACTGACTACCTAAGGATTTCTTGAGAGTCAGGCAGTGGGCTGAGACCTACAAGACTTCTATAAGTAGACATCATTATACCCATTTGTATAATTTCTTTATAAGAGTTTAACATATTTAATTCTTTCCTAACACTAGAATCCAAAGGTTTTAACTTAAAATGTTATGGCTACTGAGCCAGAATCAAAATAAATTGTACTCCATACTCTCAACTTAACCATGTTTTAACATGAAACAGAATGAGCCTTCTTAGCAATGTCACCTGGATCATGGAGGGTCTGGCCCTATGATCCGGGTGTTTTGATTTTCACTCTAGCTGCTTGTCCAACAGAGCTTTCTCCCTGCTTGACACTTCTATGTCCAACTGCTTTTCTGGGGTCAACTGGCTTCACATGCAGATTCCCCAAATCATGAGCATCTAATTAACCTATGCTGTCTGAAAGCAGAGAATCAAACCAATTGAAAGGAAAGGGCTTGAAGAAACTTCCCTACCAAAATTTTAGCAGGTGTGTCATTCTGAAACACAGTAAGGAGATGAAATCTCATCTGTGATGTAGAGGCCATGTTTATTTTCCTTTTTGTTCTTATTATTTGAAATGCTCTCTGTGACACAGTTATTTGGTTCATGCTAAAATCATCTCTCTCGGGAAAAGTGTGAAGTGGGGACAGGGAGCAGAGTAATAATTGCCTCGTGTCTTCTGTAGGCCAAATTCGATGTAACTATGTATTTTTAGTGCTTTCTTTTTGAGTTCTCACATCAATCCTAATGTGGTGCTTTTTATTCTAGACACGTACAAATTTGTAAACAGAACTACAATCACACTTTGCATATTGCTTCACAGCCTGCTAATACAAAATACACTTCGTGGCTTTGTTTGCTCACTTCACAAAAATAGTTGCCTAGAGAAAATTTGGAAAATCTGGCAAGCACCATCTTGTGACCAGCATCAGAACTGCATCCCGTTACTACCAAATCCTTCTTATGGGAGAAGGGTAGGAACTACATCCTGCCAAGCCAGCAGTTTTCTCAGGCTTCTAGAATATACCATGCTCAGATTTAGACTTTTGTTATGCATTACACAAAAAAAATGGAATGCTAATGTCTTTACTTCCAATATCCTGATCAAAAGAAAACTGCATGCTTACTGAAAATTGAAAAAATAAAGATTTGTAAAAAGAAAGTATAATTCTGGAAAAAAAATAATCAATATTGTTTCTTGAAATCCTTCCATATTTTTTCTTTACATATATATATGAATGCATATCATTTGAGACCACTTAACCACACTCAAGCCCATGCTTTCAAAGTTTTTTCCATGTAAGTATTTTCAATGTGATTTTTTAATGAATCACTTCAAATGTAATGTAATTCACCCCAATTTTTAACATTTTCTCAAATTTTTTTCTAATATTCTTAAAAATGACTAAATATGTATTAATTATTTTTAAATAGATAGTAAAGTGTCCTGTCTCTCCAACCACACAAATAATCCCGTTAGTAGGTAACCTTATATTTTTTTCTGAGTTTGTTACACATACTGTATTAACATGGTCCTTTATCTATAAACGACATAATGTGGTGCTTGCCATTCTGTAATATTCAGTTTTCACCTAATACTTCTGAGACATGTTCAAATCACTACATGTTCATACTTCCATTTGTCAGCTATCTAATATTTAATTGTATGGATGCACTATGCCACATAATATTTTGAAAACTGCTAATAGAAATAAGCCAGACCCTCTCTCAGTATTAAATTTAAAAGATATAGAAAAATAGTTCTTGCTGACGATGACCATACCTGTGGTCATAAAGAATGAGTTGCAAGGAGGACACATACAGGGCAATAGCTAACACAGCAACCAGGATACATACATGCTTGATCAGGTCCAGGAAAATTTCCACTATTGGCAAAAAACAAGAGGGGTATGCTTGCTTGCCTGTATGTGTCTACGAACGTTTATGTGTCTGAAACCAAAGGGTATGCTGTTGCAGCTTCATATTGCTCTTCTAATTATAAAAAATGATCATGAAATGAAGCAATTTAAAATATGTTGAAATTGGTTAAAAATATATTTTGAAACCCCCAGTAATCTGAACACTCCAGAGATGCTGACTGTTAACAGAGATGTCTAGTTCCCTCCTTAAGGAAAATGCTTCTATTTTTTACAAATGTTATCACTCAACAGCATATCTGGATCTCTTCCATGCTCCTGCACATTTAAATTGGTGTTTGTATGTCTCAATCACTTTTTATGTTTATATTTTCTATCATTTTTGTGTAGAATAATAAATGTTTAACTCAAAATATAATAAACTGTAATGAAGATAGAAACATAGCTATGTAAAAAATTAACATGAACAACATGTCTCACTGAAGTCTTAATTTAGAAGCTGTAATCTGATCACCCATTCCCACACTGTGGACTTCAGAAAATATCGGAAGAAACTAAATTTTCGGGGGGTTGACTCTGTCACAATAACAATTTTCCCCAAACTATATTTCATTACCGTCTCTCGCAGGCAATAATCTCTACTTTTTTTCACTGTAACAACAAAGCCCAAAGAAATTCCCAGAAAATAACTAGCTTTAAGACAGCCATTACCTTGAAGCTTCTTGTCAGCTGCAGCCTCTTGAAATGCAGCCCCTCCCCCAAGGCTGGGCCGGCACAGCTCCCTTCCAAGCTTCTCAGAGAATGCTCCGCCCCCTCCCTGTGATGGGGAAAGCAGGGGGCCTTTCCCTCAATTAGAGGGAGGAGAATCGCCAAGTTAACTGAAATTCACTTAAAGGGGAAAAACATTCATTTTTAAAGGACTTGAAAGCGAAATCGCAACACGTGTCTCTTTAATTTCCATTCAAAACACAGGGGTAGGTGATTTCCTGAAAAAAAAGTAGCAAATCCCTTTATCAAATCCTAAAGACCCAGTTAAAAAAAAAATCTCTTAGCAAATTGTCCAATTTGGTAACAGACAGAGGAGAGGGGAGGGGGTGTGGGGAGGCTGGGAGAATGGGGTGAAGGATTAAAGAAGTACAAATTAGTAGTTGATAGTTGGGCACAAGGATGGGGAGCACGGCACAGGGAATGCAGTTAGAATTAATATGATGACTAAGTGGAGGGCCAGGGGAGGGAGGGAGCAATTCAGGGAATCGTTTTATGAACAATATAGATGTCTAATCGATGTACTGTATACTTGAAACTAATTTAAATAAATAAATTTATTTTTAAAAATCTCTTGCATATTTTTCTTGCCTTTTCTGGCACCTTATTTTTACAAAAGACATTGAGACACGGCTGGTCAAATTTCATTAAAAAGACCCACTAGGTCCTTGTTTGTGATTGAAGTGAATTAATACATTATTTTGTGGAGAATTAAATTTCTACAATTTTAATCCTTCTGGCCCTGGGACATAGTCTCTTTTTACTCAAGTTGTCTCATTCATCCTTCAGAATGTCTCATAGTTTTTTCAAGCAAAGTCATTTTTAAACATAAAATCCTTAAAGAAAAGATGTATCTGAATATAATAAAATTGATAGAAACTATGGTAAAAACACAATAAAAGTTAAAAACAGAACTTGACATGTCTAACCAATGTACTGTATACTTGAACCTAATAATAAAATAAAATTAATAAAAGAACTTTACAAAACTTTTAATTAAAATTTCTAAAGAGATTAATAAACTCTTTACAAATTAATAATAAATAAACAGCAAAGTTAAAAATAAGCAAAGGAAAAATATTTAAATAAAAATGAGCAAAGGACATAAATAAGCAATTCACAGTGTTCTGAGTGCATAATTCTTCCTCGCTCCTGATTTGCTTCCCTATGAGCAAACGCATGTAAGTACAACTATGAGTATCTCTGTACAGTTGCAAGCCCCTAGCCTGTTTGGTAGGTTTAAATGTACTGTTATAAGGCCCACTCGGCTCTCATAATCATTGTCCTTCAATGTATCATATCCTTATGCAAAAGCTGACATCTTGGCTTCCAACTGCAACTTCATTTGTTTTATATCAATTTGTTCAATTTGTTCAGTGCAGAAAGGGAGATGCTATACATAGGGGCCCCTCAAAACTCAATTCAAAATAAAGATTAAAACTGAACAATACATAAAAGATGCTCACCTCCCCTAATAACCAAGGAGATGCAACGATAAAGAACAATGAGATTTCATTTTTCTACCCAATACGACTTACAAAGAAACGATGAAATGATACAATGGATAGTTGGCAAAGGAGTGATAAAATGGGCACTCTTGCTCATGAGCAAGGTCATAAAGCTGGAAGAGGGCAAGACAAAATCAAAGCCAAAGTTATCAGACTCCCAAACAGAAGGATATTTTCTCTTTCTACCAGTACTCACTGCCTCCTGGGCTTAGAATCCTGTCCCTTGGTAGAAACGAAAATATCATTCACTTTCAGATTGCGATGGAACTCGTGAACATGATCCCAGAGTGAGTATTGCTTAATCTTTATGTCTCTGCTGGTGAACATATTGGTCATCTACCACCATCTTCAGTAACTACCATACTTGTCTATGAACTCTATCTTTTGTATACATCTACATTCCCATACAAATTTTAAAAATATATATTTTTCTGCACTATGCTTTTGCACTGACCATATCTGTATGATAGTATTCACTTGGCTATAGAGTAGTCATAACATGTCTCTTTGTGTTGCAGGGTTTGGCAGTACCTTCCCTTTCAGATATGGTTATTCCTGGACAGGGGCTGAAAATCATTTGTTATGCAGACAAATGCCCATTTCATTCCATTTCATTCATAACTGACAACTCCTTGTTCTTGTGCTTTTATTGTTTACAATTGCTAATCCAATATAGGAAAATCATATTTCTATTCTCTTTTATTGAGCTTTTTGTTCACAAAATATTCAATAAATTAAAAAATAAAATTTAGATTTTTATTTTCTTTAAACTTAAAAGTGTTGTATCCCAGGAAATGCTAAAACCTACGAAGAACAATGGATCATTCTTAGAGTTCTCTTAAGATAATATTATGCTAAGTTTAAAAACAAAAATATTATAAAACATAAATGAAGTTGGTGAGGCTCTCACAACCCCATCCATTATAGAGTAAATGAGTAAACATGACTATCTCCTGCCACCCTCAGGTTAAAGAAACAGATCTGCAGTATGACATAGCTCTTCTCATAATTAACAAAGAGAAAAAAAAACTGTCTGCCTTGGGGACTCTAAAGAAAGAAGCCATCATTTTTTTCAGAGACACATAAGGGTCAAGCTGCATCAAAATCATTCCAGTAACCAATCTGAATAAAGGACACCAAGGGTTCTTTGATGAGGAGATACGGATTTCTGTTGGAGAATCCAAAGTCTAGCCTTTAAGAGTTTGTCAGAAAGGCATTATGACAGAGTTACGTTTTTGAAGTGTTCAAAAAAAAAAAGGCAGGCAGACAGTTCTGGGTTTGAGACCTTTATTAGCTCAGTGGAGAGAAAACTTTCAAATCATTGACAGCTCTGCTAAGCTGTCATTCCTCATACTAGATAGCATAGTTAAGAAAGATGCATGAGTCATACTGAATCTCTGATATGAATCTACATTATCTAAATATTAAACCATATTTAATGGTACAATAATAAAAAAAGAGTTTAGTACCTTTCTAAATGTGTAGTAAGAGACAAAACAGGAAGTATGAGAAAAGAGGAAAAAGTCCTAATTCAACCACAGAGACACTGAATTTGCACATGTTTAATTACTGTATCTGAATATAGATAAGAAATCAATCATTAGATACAAAATATGGTGGAAAAATCCTTAGGTCACTGGTCTGGCTTTAGCTGCCTGGTGTTTCAGAGAAGCAGTGTTTCTGAAGCACTGCTAGAATCATTTACTAGCCTTAATGCAGTAGAGTTATGGCATAACTCTATTGCATTAAGGCTAGTAAATGATTCTCACCTGCTCTAGCCTCTACTTATCCTTCAGAAACTTCACAAAAATAGCTTCGATAAAGTGTTTTCAATGGGTAACGACTGGATTAGATTAAAACATGGCAAAAAAAGAAAAAAAGATCAGATAAGTTTACTTACTAAGCAGAAAGAATGGGGATAATGAGAATGGAGACGATACAAATCACAAAAGATAGTGAGAATCAGACAAAGTCAGAGACGTGGAACATATTCTGGGGGAGCAGAACAAAAACAGAAAGAAGTATTATAACACAAACCAAATATCCTATCTTTACTATTTCTATTGTACTATAAGAAGGGAATGTGTGTGGGAGGGGCTTTGGTGGTGTCAGAGACATTATTTGTGTTCCTGGATAATTTGGGCCTTTTGGACCTCACTGGGTTATCATGAGTAAATGCTGGGCTTTAATGTTTCCTAAGCTGCTATTGCTGCCCTGTCTGTCCAAAACAACCAAAGGTCTCATGGACACAGATAGTGGGGTTCAGCACCAACAACCTCATTAAGAGAATGACTTTAAGAGTCAGAGATTTGTGATAGTTGTTGGAAAACAAATATGTTAAACTACTACCAAAAATTATTCAAGAGAGTACAAAGATGTCTAGTTAAGGAAGGTCATAAGACCTTGAGCAGGTCTTAAGAGATCTTTGTAACTATGCTATCTTGTATGTGGTGATAACAATCTAGCATAGATGTCAAGGACTGGAGAATCACACCACTCGCTGGATCCTCAGTTAAACACTTGAATAGGCTCTTGCGTGATTTCTTCATAGTAGTTTAATGCATGAAAAATCTCCCCCAAACTAGAAGCTATGACGTGTAATTACAAAACATTATGGCAGCAGAATAGGGAGCAAAACAATCTTTGTAAATCTGTACCTCAAATTTTCAACTTAATATGATTTTAATAGAAAATGTGGCTTTTAATTTAAAATGCTATGGCTTTAGAGCAGGAAGTAAAATGTATTATATCCCAAGTTCACAACATGTTTATTTATTTATTTTACTTTTATTAATTATTTTATTTTAATTTTCAATTACAGTTGGCATACAACATTGTATTAGTTTCAGGTGTACAACATATCAACGTGTTTTTAATGTGAAATATTTCATGAACTGAGAAGAGTTTTTCTCAATGTCATATAGATCAAGGAGAGTCTGGCCCTCTGACTCGGTTGTTTTCTTACTCTAGCTGCTTGTCCAACAGAGCCTTCTCCCCGCTCTATACAACTGTGCTTTTCTAAGGCTCAACTGGCTTCATATGCAGATACCCCAGGTCATGTGCATCTGATTAATCTAGGCTGTCTGAAAGCAGAGAATCAAATTAATTGAATTGGAAACAGCATGAAGAAACTTCCCTACCAAAACTTTAGCAGACATGTCATTCTGAAACACAGTAAGGAGATTAAATCTCATCTGTGATGTAGATGCCATGTTTATTTTTCTTTTTGTTCTTATTCGAAATGCTGTCTGTGATACAATTGTATTTGGTTCATGCTAAAATCATCCCTTTCATGAAACATGATGTGGGGAGAAGGGAATAACAATTGTCTTGTGTCTTCTATTCGCTAAATCTGTGCAGCTACTTTTAAAAACGGTTTTCTGCTTGAATTCTTGCATCAGTCCTTGTATGGATCTTGTTTCTGTTACACACACACACACACACACACACACACACACACACACACACACACACACACACATATATGTGATATATATATGAGATATATATATATATCACATATATATATCACATATATATTGCAGCTTTTCAACAGAAATGCAATCACACGCTAATACTGTCTTGTAATCTGCTAATACAAAATACATTTTTATTGATTCATTTGTCCACTTCATAAAAATGGTTGCCTGGAGAAAATTTCAGACACCTGGAAAGTGCCATCTTGTGACTAGAACCAGAACTGCAGACATCCAGGTCCTTAGTGAGGAAGGGTGGGAACAACAGCCATTGAGACAGTAGCCTTCTCAGAGGCTTCTAGATTTTTTTCACTCAATTTGAGTGGTGTGTGTTATGTAAAAATGTAATCATAATTCCTCATTTTAATGTTTGTTATTATAGTATCTCTCATGCATATTGTATATCGTTCATCTTTTGATCTTTCAAAGAAAGTAAATCCCCACAATAATGATCAAAATATACTGGTTTGCTCTATATATTTCTAGATTTTTTTCTATAGATATAAATGTGTATGGTTTTTGAAACTAGACCTTTAAATCTCCCAAGAATATATTTGAATATCTTCCCACATCAATAGTGTCTACATTATCTTTTTGTAAATTACTTTTGCAATATTTTTCTATATTACTAAAATTACTCTTTTTCTCATAATAGAAATTATTCAAGCTTACTCTTTTCAAAATGAGATTTTAAAAGTGGAGAAATGTAATATATAGAAGGTTGAAATGTTCTGTCTCTCCAACTATGTTTATATTTCAAATTAATAAAGTAGCCTGTATATTTCCAGATTTTTCTTGCATATATTGTATTAATATAATACAAGCCATTCTGCAATTTGCTTATTTTTAGAATATACCTTGTAAATCTTTTCTTTTCATTGCATTTAGTTTATTGCATTAGCTTATTCTTCTTATACCTGCATAGTATTCAACATTATGGATGCACTATCTTATATGACCATTCCATGATATGTTTTAAACATGTTTTGAATTCTTTCTTAAAAGTACATAAAATGCAAATAAAAATCTTCTGCTCAAATCAAAGTCTGGACTATAGTCTAAATATTTCAATTGCAAGAAAAGCACAAGCAACCAGATAACTAGCCTTCTGAGAGCCACAGAAAAATCTAACTTCAGCTAAGGACAATGCAGCATATGTGGGTATCTATTTAAATATCTGTAAAAAAAAAAAAAACTAAAAGTACATAAAATCTGAAGAAAATACCCTCAAAACTCTTAGCCCTGAGTTGTTCAAATCTCTTTGATTTTATATATATACTATTTGCAATTACATTTATTCACCAACATAAACACCTTTCCATGTTTATATGTTTACACATTTTTTTGGAAGTTAGTTTTTTCCCCATGTTTTTAAATTCTCATCTCAAGTTATTTTCATGCTGACATAGGTACTAAATGCTAAGTGAAATGAGGAAGGAAGAAGTGGATATCCCTCTCTTTTTTCCTTAGACATCCTTTATTACTAGATATATTGTTTGTTGTATTTTATTATGTTAATACGTCTCTTCTTTAGATGATAATTTTCAAATATTTTTCATATTACAGTAAAAATAGGAATATATAATTCTTTTGATAGGGATGTGGACAAAGGTTATGTTTTGCATATCTAAAAAATAGCGATTATTTTAAGACTTTGAGTATCTCCTTACAAACAACCAAACTTTTGTCAGAGTACTTAAATATGCAATTATATATTACTTCAGGTTTTTACTATATAAACCACTAAAACCATAAGAGTTGTTAGAAACACAATCGACACAACCAAAGTAATATAAAAAGCCAAGATTTCCAACTAACTTCATTTTTCATTTGAGAGTATCGCAATCTTTTTTTTTCAAAATAAGGAAAATTAATTTCTCAAGTTTTGTTTCATCATTTATCTCTGTTACCACTGCTTTTTTATTGAAACATAAAATGCCCTATTCGAAAGTTAGCTTTTGCCAATCTCTTGAAGAAATTTTTCCGCAGGTGTAATCTGATCACAACCTCCCCCACTTTTAAAATATGGACGTTTAAAATATCTGAAGAAATACAAAATCCAGGTATTAATTCCCTCACAGAAGCAACGAAGCTCACAAAACGACATTCCTTTCCTACTACTCCAAAGCAGCAGTCCCAAGTCTCCAGAAATTTCCAAAAAATAACTAGATTTTAAAACAGCCATTACCTCCAAGCTTCTGCTCTTCAGCCGAGGCCTCCGAAGTCTGTTTGTAATGCGCTCCTCCCCCAAGACTGGCCAGGCACTGCTTTCTTCCAAGCTTCTCGAGAATGCTCCGCCCCCCTCTCTGTGATGGAGAAAGCAGAAAGATCCTTCCCTCAAATAGAAGGTAAAACACCAAGTTAAACTGAAATACAGTTAAAGGAAAAACGACGTTTATTTCAAAGAGCTTTAAAGTGTAATGGCAACATATGTCTGTTCCATTTCCACTCAAACCCCTAGAGTGAGTGATTTCCTGAAAAAAAAAAGTAAAGGAAAAAGATAAATTCCTTTTGCTTTAGTAAAGATACAGTTGAACTATTTCTTACATACTTTTTCAGGCCTTCTCTCGTACTTTATCTCTGGTAAATTTAAGACCTGCTACTCAAGCTCCACTAAAAAAGCATGCAAAGTGTCTTGATTGGAATTGTAATGACTTAATACTTATTTTAGGTAGAATTATTTCTTTACAATTTTGAATGTGGAACTGGGACATAACATGTTTCTCCTTTCAATCAGGTCTTCTAATACTTCCTTCCTTAGGTCATTTCTAAAGAAAAATTGTCAAACAAAATAATCTGACTGTACTGAAATTGAATATATATATATATAT
>NW_006429686.1:330408-348033 GCF_000325575.1 Pteropus alecto | reverse complement strand
TAGTAAAATCACAAAAAGCCAAAGTAAAAAAATCAACCACAATCTTAGAAATGCTTTTCAATGCATATGATTGTATAAACAAAAATATCCCTAAACTAGTTCTTATATTCAATAAGAAAGAAACAAAGAGCAGAGTAGAGAACTGGGGAAAGGACACAAGCAGATATTTCAGTGTTCTTTTATACCTCTGATATTTACTTCCCTGTGAAGAAAGCTCAAGTAGTGCAACTTGAAGGCTCTCTCTGCTTCTCTAGACTAGACAAACTAAACTGGGATAGTTTGCTTAAATCTGGGGTTATGTTAGTCCCATTTTACTCTTGTAATGAGCAATATCCTGCAATTCACTTTCCTATCTTAATAAACCTGGCATTTTGATTTCATATGCTATTCTATATTATTGTAATTTGTTCATTATTTTCAAGATGTGGAAACTGTAAACTTTTATGTACACATTAATTACTTCAAAATGTTTAATAAAGCAAAAGTGGACAGAAATACATTATTGGGCAAGCAGGAACATTTTGTTCTGCTCTAAGAGAATTGGAAGGAAATGCTGGGTAGCTCTTCCTGAGGCTCTTTTAACATACAAAACATTTTGATCTCTTCTGGATTAAAGTTTATTCATGTTGGTCTTGTAGTGTCTGATATGATTTCTAAGAGCACTTTCCGTCAAGGTCTCTAATAATTTCAAAACCCAAAGCTTCTTAGTACTGCAACTCTATAAACACAGTTTCTGTTCATGAGAATTTCTACAAAATTGTGGAATGAGTTCTACTGTTTATCAAGGACATAACACTAAGAAACATTGTTCACTGAAACCTAGCAACATCAAGAACATAGAACTGATATACTTTGCTCTTTAAAACCATAAGACCTTGAGAAACTGCTATTCAAAACAAAAAGGTTCTATTCTGAGGGTTGCTCTTTTATTGCTGTTGATATAATTTTAATTTTCTTTAGTATTAAAATATTTTAAAGAAACCAGTGTATAGAAAATAAACATACCAAAATATAAAATATGAATATACCAAGTGTTAGTGAGGATGAGGAGCAATTAAAGTGTTCATACACTGCTGGAGTATAAATTGAAACTAATACTTTGGGAAATGTTTGGCATTATCCTCTAAAGTTGAATATTATAAAGGTTAACAGATTACATCTTAGGCTTTCAGTAGCAGAGTGTCATATCTAAATTGGTAATAGAGAAATGATCTCCTCAGAGGACAATGTATACTTTAGAACACATTTAAACTATCCAGTGGGGTAAATACTTAAAATTCAAATTTTTTATCTTGATTAATTTATAAGCTTCTATTTGTAAATATTTTAAGTGTTCCTAATAAATTATTTATTCATACTGTAGTATATTATATACTTTATAAAAATATAAACTTTGAGGAGCATCCACAATTTTCTACAGTAGTGATAATTTAAAAAACATATGTGGAGATTTCTGCTTTATGGGACTCACAGCCCATATAGCCCTCCCACTTGTCTTCTCCTCAATTTGTATAGTTTGGGATTATAATCTCAAAAAGACTAATCTGAATTTCCTAGATTGCCTATATATTGTATATTGATTTCACTACTCAGATGTGAAACTGAATTGCAGTAAGCCAAGTTTTTAACCAAAGAGTTGGTTCTTGCCAACTTCAGACAATGCTACAAAATATGCGGGCCTACAGTTATTTCACTTGAACTATATAAGTTTTCTCTGTAATATTATAGAGCCACATTTTAATGCCAAAATGATTTTGTTTTTCTTTAATGTCAACCTAAATTTAATTTTTAAGTCCTCTAATTGACTTTGAGATCTTGAAAATAATAAGCGAATATTTTGGGGGCACTTGGAAAATTCTTTAAAAAATCAGAGTCCATAAACACAGAGAATCAAACATATCAGGTTGCAATGGAATAGTTTTTATTTAGAATCTTATTTTTTATAAAGTTCAAATTAAATGGTAAAATCACTATGGTATATGCATCACCTTATATTATGTTGAGAGTTTAATTATATTTAAAAGTTCGAGTTTAAATCTTTCTATAATATGTATTTATTTGTGTGTATCCAGATCCATATGTTAAAATATATAATAGCACACTAATATATAATAGTATACTAATCTAAATAAGAGCCACCTAAGAATAATAGAAAGGAGGGGATTAAATAACTAAAATGAAAAGTGATCTTAAAGTATATAGTCTGTCCTCACAATGAGCTCATATAGACTCATTATTTATTTTTCATATATACTATCCAGGTCACAAAAAGATGTAATATGCTTCACCTGTATGTACATTTTCATTTCAAAATAGTTAACCTGTATTCTTTTATACTGCCTCATATCATACTCATAAATTCCTCATTTCAGGAAGAGCTTACATTTTTACTTATTATTATGCTTCTTTCTGTTATGTTTTCTTTTTTTAAATGTTGTATTGTCAATCTAGTTAATTAGGTAGCCAAGAACAAAACTGTTTCTTGTACTTAGGTACCTATGTTGTAATTTAATTGGGAAGCTAGTATCCTCTAATAGCTCCTTTTGTTATCATGTGGTTTTCAACTTTTTGTGTCTGACTAATTTCACTTAGCATGATTATCTCAAGATCCATCCATGTTGTCACAAATAGCAGCATTTCATCTCTTCTTGTGGATGAGTAATATTCCATTATATATATGTACCACAGCTTCTTTATCCAGTCATCAATATAATAAGCAGTCTGACAGATATCATAGAACACTTCCATTGCTTCCAAAGCCTGGCCACCGTGAATAATGCTGCTATGAACATTGGGGTTTGCTCTTTATTTTCTAATTGTATCTACAGTGTTAGAAGAAATATTTTCCCCTGATACACACTGTAGAAAAATTGTCAAATCCAAAAAAGAAAATCAATTCCTAATTCCTAGCTTAATTTTGTACAGCTACAGTGTTATTGATATAAATATGTTTCGGTAACTATCTTTTTAGCATATATAGAAACTTATTCACATGTGTGGACTGACAATCAACTTTTTACAAACTGATGTATAAGATTTTATTCCTAGGTTATTATACCTTGCTTATTAGTGATGATTGTGGTTCATGCTTTATGGGAAGTTTTTAAAAGCCCTAGAGATTTGTCAATCACAGTCCGTAAAATGTTCGTACACTTACTTTTGACAAATATTGCCTAATGCCCTAAGAAAAAGTAATGATTAGGTCCATATATTTATGTATTCTACATAATAGAGGAATCCATGTTCCTTTCCTGATATATTCAATCACTCTAATAAATTAACGTAAGCCTGTTAGTCTTGTATCTCCCTCCCACACACATGTGAACTTAAGGGATCTTGTTACAAGCTACAGGGCAATGATTGGGTATAATAGAAGAAAGATCCAAGAAAGTTAGTCTTAAAGCCACAACTAAATGTATTGTATAAAGGACGGGAGATTCAAAATTTCCAAGACTGTATCAGTCCTGAAGCAGAGGGCTTCAAGAGGTAGACTGCTGATCTAAGACGAATGAACAAGAGTCAGTTACATGTGACTAAAGGAGGACTGAGTAAAACAAATGAGAAAAATCGAATTGTGATTGTTTGTATTGGGATGTTTTAGGTATTGTGCTTGATGTTCTTCATTCACAAAGTCTTATACCACAAAGTTTTTCTTTCTTCTTTTTCTTCTATTTCTCTTCTTCCTCCTTTTTTATTATAACTCTCAAAATCACAGGGTAACAGAAATATCTTTTTAAGTAGTATAAGATTAAATGATCCCCCAAAAAAATCCTCAGAAAGAATATTATGATGTAGCTCATGTCATTAAATTTTAGGATACACCAGATTAAAGTCTTCAGAATACTGCAGTATAGAGTATAGCCTATCAAAATTCAGAAACACATGTTCATATTATGACATTTTAAGGTAAAAACAGATTGTAGATATGAATTTTCAGTGGAATAAAAAAACTTCAAGATGATGACTCTAGATATATAGGAGGCTGTTCAAAGGACCCACTGTTTAACCTTTATATGTTTCCAAGGAGGCATATGGTAAGATAGTTACAAGTTTGATATTTTCAATATAATAAGCAGTCTGACAGATATGAATTTATTCCTCAGCTCTGCCTTTTATTAGATGTGCAGTCTTAAATAAGTTCCTTCACTTTTGTGTGCCTCAATTTCTTCATCTATAATATGTGTAATCTTAATACCTATATCTAGAGTTGACAAAAGTAATTAAAACAATACTGTAACTCACCACAAATCAAAACAAATTTATAACTGAAACGACACCAGAAATGTCACATTTGAAGATAAAATCACCTAATCAAAAGTGACAAGCCTACCATGAAGGAACAAAGATTATACTTGATAGCAATACTAAAGAGACATCCCAGGAAACTGTCTGGCACATGCTCCATTGCCCAAACAGTCCGTGTCTCACATGTAGAAAGAATATCTCTTTTTCTGGCAGGTCGCGAACCTTGGAAATTTGGGAGGACCTCTGAAAATGTGGGATTGTTGCATAGTAATAGGTATAACAAACACACTGAAATGAATTTCTTGGTCCTTGTTCTCTAGCTTTGGATAACCTAAGTTCATAAAAATGGTAAAGGACATTTGTGAAGTAATATGGACCACTTAAAACAGTTTTGGATTCCTTTCACAATATCTGCAACAAATGTTATCAGGCCTTGGGAGTTTCATACCATGAAAAGTTCTTAACTATACAATGAGGAGGCATGTGTGTGCTGAGTAACAGTCTTAAAGTGTTTATGTAAATATATCAGAGTATGCGGAAAAAGCACACACTCTAAAAGTTCAGGTTCATAGAGAAAATTAATTTGTTACCATTATGATTGATTTACTTTGGAATTTTATTTGGAAATTCTTTCTAGATGTTGGAAACTGAATTAAAGGAATAATATAAATATAAGCACAAAACTTGCTGCTAACCATGATTCTAATAACAGTATATAAAGTAAGCTTATGTTTAATTTTTGCTATATTAAACAATTGTGAAAAAATAATTATTCAAACAGTAAGTTAACATGAAAATGAGTATTGCTTTTTGGAAGAGGAACCAAAAGGAGCGAAGGTCAAAAAACAATCATCCCCAAACTAGGAAATAGGCAGACTATATATTATGCATCTTTGTTTCAACTTTAAAAAAAAATTACTGGCACTAACTTGTTTTTTCGTGCTTTGTGTCCAATCTCTGTTAACTTTGTTTCATGCTTTCCTGATGTCTCTATTATGCACTATTGCTGGAGTATGAAAACTTAATCTCAGGAAGATGTATTTTGAAAATTTTCTACTTAAATGCGTTGTTTTTTATCTTCTGACTGATAGCGTGCACCATATTTCTACAAGTTTCTTTTTGTAACAACTGGCAAGGACATTATGTATTTTAGACTTTGCGAATAGAAACTTTAATTATTACAAAAACCTACTTGTTTATGTAAGCATTCCTAGTCCTCAAATTTTTAACCATTCCATTTCAATACCTTTTCTGACCTGGCACATTCTCTTTTAACTGTTTTTTGTTGTTATCTTGCTGGTTCCCTTATTAGTGAGTTAAAAATTGACATGTTAGAGATAAATTTATCTAAAGCAAACGATGATATACAAAGCCTGTAACAATCCCTAAGTCGGAGGCCTTGACCAATATCCAACACTGGCTATAAACAAGCAGGATGACCATAAGAATTAATACTGACTGAATGTCACCCCACCTGAAGTGCAAGAGCAGGAGAAAAGAACTTAACTGGAGTTGAGTGCTCGGATACAGAGAAAGGCAAACTAGTCAGTGAGTCACTGCCAGGGCCAAAGGGGCCTGAAATATTTCTGGTCAAATGTGTGGGAACATGGTGGTGAGAGAAAATGTGCTTTCATTGCAAAGAAACTAACTCCCACAGAGAACCCTTGCTCAGATGACCCACAGGGCTACAAGTTTGAATTTGCCACATTTGGGGATTTTATGTTTCTGAGTCAATTCTAAAACCTACACAGTGCTAATGGCTAATGATAACATGAGTTAGACCCCTTAGGGTAATATTCTAGTAAGTTTTTTTAATGTAAATAAGGTTTCTGAAGACCTAACAGGTATATTATCACAGTGCACAGGTTATTAGAATAAAAAAAAACAAAAACCAAAAAACAAAAAAAAAAACAGCTCTTGCCACACTCTGAGATCATGGGTTAGAGTTACAGTGTGACACAGCTCTTCTTGGGATTAACAAGCAAAGAGCAGGACCCTTTGTGATCTTTCTTGAGGACGCTAAAGCAAAGAATGTTATTCTCTAACTCTCTAGGGGACCTATAAAAGAAGGACCAGGATGGATCAGAATTATTACTGTATGTACTTTGAATTGAGGTCATTATCATTTTCTAGAAAATAATATATACAAAACAATTCACAAGGTCCACTGTTCAGTCTTTATAAATTATCAAGGAGGTATATGCCATGATGGTTACATATTTGACATTCTCAATGCGACAGGTAATCTGATAGATATGAATTTATTACGCAGCTCTGCCATTTATTAGTCATGTGCTCTTAAGTTCCTTAACTTCTTTGTGCCTTAGTTTCCTGAGTACATAAGTATAAAATGTGAGTAGTCTTAATATGTACCTCTAGAGCTGAGAGAAGTAATTAAAATAATACTGGAGTTCACTTGAAATGAAGACATTTGAGAATTTCCAGTCTGACAAAGAAGTGTAAGTAGGAAAGACTAACACTATCATATGTGAAGCCATATAAACAAAGTTACAATGATTAAAAATGTTTAGTACTAACCTAATTAGGTGTATAGCAAGAGGCTAATGAAGGCATAGCAAGAATAGGAGAAGGGAAAACTAAGCCCAAAATGAACTTCAGAGTATCTGAAGATACACATGGTCTAGTAATATATATGAATGTAGACAAGAAATCTAACATGGATTCTTTGTGCTCTGGGAAAATCTTTAGGGCACTGGTTTATGTTTAATTCCTACTAAAGCAGTGCTTTTAATTAGACACTTTTGTCTTAAAATTACTAACTGTTCTCACCTTTTGTACCCTTATATTTTCCTCCTAAAATTCCAAGGAGGCTTAACATCTTTTGAATGGGCAATATTTGAAGATACTAGCTTAAGGACAGAACAGAGAAGAAAAATCAGTAAAAGAATGTCATGTCAAAGAATGGATCTTGTTGATGAGAATACAATAGAGATACGAGAATGAAGAGAAATAAAAATGGAGATCATACAGAAAAGGCCTCATTCATGGAATATATGTGAAAGAAAAAAAATTATGAGTACTATCATGACACCTATCTTTCATGGTTACAGGCCTGGTTCTGGTGAGACAGCTCCAGCATTACAGATCCTGCCAAGGAAACACAGTCCCCATTGGAAACCGAATGTGTTGCTCCATTGAGGCAGAGGTGAAGCTGGCTTATATAGAGAAGAGTGCCCATTCCCAGTCCCTGATTGGTCCACTTCTATGCAAATGAGGATGCCAAGTCCACACAATTTGACTGTTCCAAATAGCACTGTCTTGATTTGTCAGATAGAGATGCTCTGGTTGGTAAAGATGCAAATGAGGTTATAGAAGTGTAGTTTTGATTGACCAGGCAGGTCTTCAGCCCATTCATTGATTTACGAGCTTAGGAGCTTTTTTTTATGCTCAGACATCAGGAACACAGTGCAGGAGGCTGGCAGCTCAGTGTAGCTTTTCCCGGAAGTACACAGAACATGAGGCCCCTGTTTAGCAATGACTCTTAGACTCTTTATAAATTTGAGCCCAATTAGCCATCAGAAGTCCTTCTTATCAAGCATGTTCATTCTTGGTGTTGATAAGACAGACATATTAATATTATCATTAATTTATTTTAAGGTGTATTTGTGTCTGTACTCATGTGTGAGAGAGAGCAACACTGCTGTTACAAAAGCCCATGTTAAAAGTCATGTGCCAATTTTGTCATCAGAGCCAAAGCCCATGAGCACCCTGAAGCTACAAATATCAAAGCATACAAGTACTGTGTTACCAAGGCTTCTGGAACTCCCACTACCACTGTTAGAGCCAGAGTAAGTAACACACTGCTGCCTGAGCTGCCAGAGTATCTGTGACTTACCACCATAGTCAGGACCTTTGTGCCTGAGAAGGAACCAAGGAGACTTCACTTCCACTGAGGAGCTCATGTTCCTCTGAGGAACCCACCTCCTGACTGCTGCTGCTGCATTTGCAGAAAATGCGGCAAGAAAAGGAAACGGGAGGGGAGGGGAGGGGAGGGAAGGGGGGGAGGGGAGAGGAAGAAAAGGAGAATGGCTTTTCTCTTTCTCCCACCTTCTAATGTCTTAACAGTGCCTCTCATTAACATAACCTAATAGATAACAATCTGGAAAGGGGATCTGGGAAAAGTAGTCTATGGGTTTCCATCATCTACAATAAGGAAGAACAGGAAAAGGAGCTGTATCCCATAGATACAATAAGATTATAATGTCTTTACTGGCAATATTTTCTGAAAAATAATTACGTACTTTTATAGAAAATAGAAAAATATGAAAAGATATATAAGGAAGACAGTATAACACACTAGAAATATTCACTGTTAATGTTTATAGTTTCATCCTTCATAAATTTTCACACATATATATGTGAATACTGTTTCAAATTAGGATTATTTTATTCAACAACGTATATCAAAAATATTTTTCATCATTTAAAAAATAATTTTAACAAAATATTTCCTATGTCTTTAATATTATCTCATTTTTATAGCAAATATAATGCATATCTTTAAAGAAAAATTGGACAGTAGAGAATTGTATAATATAGAAGTTGATATGGTCTGATATCTCTACCATCTCCACCTCCTGCCTACCTACCCAGATATACTCTATTATTGGCATATATTTTCCAGATTTTTAACATATTGTTCAGGCACATGTATTCTGCTTTAAAATGGGTCCATGGGATACATGTCGTTCTGCATTATTTTTAACATGACATGTTTACACATCACTATATATATATATATATATATCTCAATCATTCATTTTTTTAGCAAATACGTATTATAATATCTAATGCACAGACCATCTTACTTAATGTTTCATAACCTGTTTTACTTTAAATAGCTTTATTGAGGTATAACTGACATACAATAAAATGAACATATTTAAAATTTTACAATTAGTAAATTTTAATATATATGCGAAATTATCACCACAATCAACATAATAAATGTATTTATCAACCCCCTAAATTTTCCCACACTCTTTTGTTATGCCCCTTCCCTACTCAGGTCCTACCCCTAGTCAACTACTGAGCTATTTTCTGTCATTATAGATTTATTTGTTTTTTTCCTAATTGGATTATTTGTTTTTGCAATTGAGTTGTATGAGATCTTTATATATTTTGGATATTAGTTCCATATCAAATATATGGTGTTTGCAGATATTTTTTCCATTCCAGGAGTTGTCTTTTCATTTTGCTGGTCATTTCTTTTGTTGTGCATAGTTTTGTTTTTTGCTGTTGTTGTTTTGAAATGCATCTGCTAATCACTTTCATTTCATTGATGTATGTAGACCATTTACACTGAGGGTAATTATTGTTATTTTGGGGCTTAAGTCTGCAGTGTTGTCATTTGTTTTCTTCCTGTTTTCTTTTTTTCTTCTTTCTCTGTTTCTCTTGTCTTACTTTCGTATGGGTTATTTGACTACTTTTGACATGTCATCTTGATTAATTTATAGTGTTTTAGAGTGTAATGGTTTCTATAGTTTTCGTAGTGGTTGCTCTAGGTATTACAATATTCATAAGTACTTATGGTTTACTGATAACAACACTTCACCACTTCAAATAAAGTGACAAAACCTTACTTCCATTTAGGTCTCCTTACCCTAGTCTCTTTTTAAATATAATTGTCTTGCATGTTTCTTCTCTATATATTAAGCACTGCATCGCATGGAGCTATATTATTTCCCTCAATCATTGATGATATTAAAGAAACATATTTACCCCTTTATTATCTAAAGTTTCAAACCTTCTTCTATTATTTCATTTTTTTCTTAAAGAACTTTCTTTAGCTATTCTTTAATGGTAGGCTTCCTATAAACACACTTCCTGTAAACCTAGAATGTCTTTTTTTCCCTCTTCGTTCATAAAGGATATTATTCCCAGATATAAAATTTGCAGCTGACAGTTCTTTTCTTTCAGTACTTGGAAAATATTGTGCTACTTCTTTCTGGCTTCCCTGGCTTCTGATAAGAAATCCACTGTCATTGTGTTCTCTCTGGCTTCTTTCAATATTTTTCTTTCTTTAGTTTTCAAAAGTTTAATTATGATGTGTCTTTGTGTGAAGTTATTAGCTTTTATCATATTTGGGATTCTTTCAGAATTTAGGTTTATGTATTTCACCCTATTGGTGGTGTTTTCAGCTATTTTCTGTTTAAATATCCTTTCATTCCTACCCTTTTCTCCTTTTGGAATCCCAATGATATGGCCAGTAAGACTGCTCATTTTTTTTTTCAGTCTGTTTTCTCTCTTTTGTTCAGATTGGGCGAATTCTATTGAACTATCTGCAAATTCACTGATTCTATCCTCTATCATCTTGCCTCTACTTGAGCTCATCCTGTGAGATTTTCATTTTGATTATTGTATTTTTATTCCTAAAATTTCTATTGTTTTCTATTATATAACTTCTATTTCTTTACTTGGATTTTCTTTATATTTTTCAAGTTTTCTTAGGTGCTTATTGAAGCATTTTTATGATGGTGACTTTAAATCCTTGTCAGATAATTTCAACATTGGATTTGTCTCCATGTTGGCATCTGTTTATTATTTATTATAATTCATTCTGTATGTTTTTTTTTTCTTTTTGGTTCTTGATATATGTGAGTGATTTTCAATTGTATCATGGATATTGTACATATTATATTATGAGACTTTGTATCCTGTTTAATCTTAATTTTTAGTAGGCTCTCCTCCTATTGAGTTGTAGTGCAAGGCCCAGGCAAGTGTGTATATTCAGCTTTTATTTCAACTTCATCAACACCACCCAGGAAAAAGTAGGGCAATGACTCTTACTTCCTTATTGCACACGGGTGACATGGAAATTCAGCTCCATGCTGGGCCCCACTGACACCGGAGAGGAGGACGGGATTTCCAACTAGCCCTGCTTAGCACCTCCTTTTCATTGTTCTTGCTGCTGGGTGGGTGTGAAGGTTAAGCTCTCCAGCGGACATCACTGACACCAGAGGTGGAGAGAGAAAGGAATGCTTACCCCCCCTTATTTGCACTGCTTTGTTCATTGTTGTTGATGCTAGATGGAGTTGGAGATTCAGCTGATCACTTGTTAGTGTATACTGGCAGATGAATTGGAGCACTGCTTGCTTCTGCAGGGCATGAGGATGAAAGATCAGTTGACTGCTAGCCTTTTCACCACCTGGCTGAGGAATTACAGTGCTGCCTGTTTCTGCCAGGTAGGGCATGAATTAGCTTCCTGGCCAATCCCATTGATACCAGCAGGTGGAGAAATTAGAAAATGTAACTGATTCCATGGGGGAGGGTGTGTGTAGGATGGATACTTTATTTCCTGCTTGCCCCATTGGAACTGTAGGAGAGGAGTGTTGTTTATCATTGGTGTTTCACTAAAGTAGGTGGGGAGGAGTATTGTCAAAAGGTTTATATTGTTAAGCCATCCTTATCCAGATCTTGCCAGGGTAACAGGCTTTTCTTGGAGGTTTTATTTATTTATTTACATCTGTGCTTCTTGGTCTTTCCAAATTAGAGTTGTCTGCAGAGTTGTCTGAGACATATCGGAAGCAATAAGGAAACAAAAGCACCTCACTTGTTTTATATTTTAAATCCCAAGGTCCCTAGCCAATTCATATTCTCCTTTCCAACTTTCAGAGTTTTTGTTTTTGTTTTTGTTTTGTTTTTTTGCTTAGTTGCTATGTTATGTCCAAGGTTTTTTAGCTCTAAGTATAGAGGGGGATGATCACATCCTCATTAAATTTCTAAACATGTATTGCAAAAAATGATATAAAATCAATGATTGCCTAACATTTTTGCTAACATCAAAAATAAATTTAATACCTTGACTTAAAGTATGTAAAAGAAGGCACACTGCTGGTGGTATTGTACACTGCTACAATAATATTGAAGTAAATATCTTTCGAAGTTTAAAAACACCTTTCACACCAATCATTACTATAATGATTTTAATTTCATTAGAATAGATGTATTTACATATTATCTTTGGTTCTACTCTGTATTAAACTCATTTAAAGAGGGAAAGTTAATATATTTATATCTAATGGTTGATCCATATGCATACCTTCAATGTATTGATTTTAAAATCAGCAGTTTTATCATTTCAACTTTTTTTCATTGTGTTTTACTTTTTCCAGTTGAGGCACACTTTTCATAAATTAAAGTAAATAATATTAATTGTACAGCTCAATGTATTTTTACACATATGTAAATGCTCCATAAGTATCACACAGTTCAAGATAAAGAACACTTTTCCCATTACAGAGTTTCCTTGTGCCCTTTTTTAATCAGTAACCATGCTTCCTGAGCTAACCGTTTTTCTGACTTATATCAACATAGATTAATTTTCTCTGATATTGAACTTCATATAAATGGAATCATTTAGCATATACCCTTTTATGTATGGTCTTTTTAAATAAACATTGTATGTTAGAGTCCTTCATGTTGAATTTGTTAGTAATTCATCTTTTTATGGCTGCATAGTATTCCATTATATGAGTTTAACACATACTTCAGGAGGATTTCAGAACTGACCTCATCAAGATGGCGAAATATGTTATCCCTGACTTTAGTCTCCTTCACAAAAAGATCAGCTAGGAACTATCCATAGACAAGACACCATTGTGAAAATCTCAGAACCCAGGGGTGAGACTGAAGCATACTCCTGGACCGCAGAAACCAAGAAAGACCATATTAGATGGGTCAGAAGAGCAGCTTCACTTTGACTACATTGCTCCTCCCTCAAGCCAGCACAGTGGCACACTGACAGGGTCCCCTTGGGCTTACAGTTTCTTCAGTGGAAAAAAGAAAACCCAAGATGGACATCCAGTTCCCCCATCTTTGTGGGATACTTCCTAAGAAGCCCACTCAGATCTCACCTCATGGGATTCACTGAGGGAATCTTCAGAGTTCGACCACTGGAGATCAGATAGAGATAGAGAAGGGATGCAGGACTTATTGCAACCAACTCTCAGGTCTTGGTGGGCCATATTTCTACTTGCAGTGGTGCCTGAGCAGAGAGCTCAACCAGCAGCTCTGTCCATCTCCAAAGTCAAGGCTGTAGGTAGGCTCTTCTTACCAGGAAGCTTGATTGACAGTTCTGCCCGATCTGGATCCCCAACTAGCAGCAAATACCAGTTGTGGAACTTGTTCTAAGGCCCTGTGTTAGCAGGGGAGCAAATTTACAGCCCTGCTCATCTTCTAAGCACAATTTCCAGTTCCACCACTTTGGGAAGCATGGTCACAGATGCCCAGAAGTTGTGGAACACATTCTAAGGCCTGCCCAGAAGGAGAAAAATAATGTACTCTCACCCAGTTTCAGAGCATAGCCTCCAAGTCCCACCTCTCCAGGAAGTGTGGCCACAGACACCTGGAAAGTACAGATCACATTCGATGGCTCACCTGGGCAGGAAGCCAAGCCAAGAACCTTGCCAAACTGTTGAGTATATCATCTGGCCCTTCATAACCAGGGAACTTGAACAGTGACCCTGAGCAGCCTTGGAGCCCAAACTATATAACATCGAACCATGGAGCCCAGCCTATAGTCTCACACAGAAGCAGACTAGCCCTGCCTGATTACTGAACACAGCCTATGGCCTCACCCAGGCAGGGAGCTTAGCCAGTGACTCTACCCAATAGGGAAATACAGCTTGCACCCCACCTGACCAGAGTGCCAGGACAGTAACCCAACCCCATTGTGGAACATAGTCTCCAGCCCCACCAAACCACAGGGTACAGCTGGCAGTCCCACTGAACCAAAGAGCTTGGCTAATGATTTTGAACAACAGTAAAGCACAGCCAAAAGCCCACCCAACTACAAAGCCCAGACTGTGGACTTGCCAAACTTGGGAGCATAGCCTGTGGTTCCCTGCTACATCTGAGAGCACAGCCTGAGGTCCCAACCAATAGTAAAGCTTAGCCTGTATCCATGCTTGAATGTGGAGGTTAGTCAGTGGCACCATCTAGTTGGTTGGGGAGCAGAGCTGGAGGCCCCATTCAATTGCAGGTGATTACAGACTAACTAGTGGCCACACCTGGCTGTAGAACACAACCAGCAGCCCTGACCAACCAGGGAGCTCACCTTGAAAACCTACTTGAAAAAAGGAGCCCAGCCAACAAGCATACCAAACCCCTTGATCCCAGGCAGTGCCCCCCCCCCACACACACAGAGCATGGTCAGTGGCCTCACCCAACTAAAAAAAAAAAACTGATGGCAAGCCTGCCTGCCCTTGAATGATACCAGTTCATTTGTATGGTACTGCAAGCTGAGCTGACTGATGAAGTTCTTTCCCTGTCAAAGTGAACCTGTAAAGTCAGGAAGAGGATGAGCAGATGTGTAGATACTAATGCAAGGATACAAGAATCATGAAGAACTGGATGAAAATGACACCATTAAAGGACGCTAATAAAGCTACAATAAATAATCCTAAGGAAATGGAGAACTATGAACTATCTGACAAAGAATTCAAAATAATTGTCTTAAAGTAGTCAGCAAACTACAGGAATAGACAAGTGAAGAAATAAGGAACAAAGGATCTATAAAACAGTCAGAAAACAATTTGAAAAATGGCAACAGCATGTCTTTGCCTATCAGTAATTACTTTAAATGTAAATAGATTAACTTATCCAATAAAAAGACATAGTATGGCTTAAGGGATTGAAGAAAAGAAAAACAAGATTCAACAACACACTGTCTGTAATAGACTTACTTTAGCTTTAAGGACACACTAAGTCTAAGAGTGAAGGGATTGTAAAAGTTACTATGAGAAAATAGTAACTAAAAGAAAGCAGAGACAGTTATATTTATATCAGATAAAATAGATTTTAAGCTAAAAATGGTCACAAGATACAAAAAAAAGGTCATTTATAATCATAAAGGGGTCAATTCATCAAGAAGAGATAACAGAGTTCTGGTCAAGATAGTACAGTAGGTAAATGCTGTGCTTGCCTCCTCTCACAACCAGATTAAAATTACAACTACAGAATAGCCATCATTGGGAATCGCCTGAAATCTAGCTGAACAGAAGTCCTACAACTAGGGACACAAGAAGAGGTCAGACTTCAAGACTGGTAGGAGGGGTGGAGACACCAAACAGGCTGATCTCATTCCTGCGTGCGGCAGTTGAGAATTGGGAGAAATATCTTGGCATCAGAGGTCCCCCCGGAGGAGCTAGGGGTCCTGGCCCCACATCAGGCTCTCCAGCCCAGGGTTCCAGTGCTGGGAAGAGAATTCTCCACAACTTCTGGCTTTGAAAATCAGTAGAGATTGTGGCTGAGTGAGACGGAGGGTTGTGAGAGTCACAGACTTTCTTCTTAAGAGGTCCATGCATGGACTTACTTGGTGATGAACTCATTTGCTCTGAGCTCCAGCTCTGGGCCAGCAGCTCGAAAGGTACCAGTGACATATGGGGAGGAACTGAGTTGTCTGGCTTCAGGGCAAGGACTGGAGGGGCAGCATTCTCCCAGAAAAAGTGCTGGCAGAGGGCATTGTTCTTTTATTGATCCTCCCCAACATGGCTTGCAGACTCAAGCAGGCACCACATCTGAGTCTCAATCATCTGGCTAACATTGGTCACCTCCACCTGGTGATTCCCCAAGATCCTGCCTTTCTCAACATGCAGGACCACCCAAGTTGCTTCCAGTGGCTTTTCCACACAAATGGCTTGTCTTAGCTCATGCTGAGAACTTTCCTAAAATCTCTCAAAGGTTCACAAAATCTAAACAAGCAGCATCTGGCCTCACATGCCCCAGACTTCTTGCTGAGCAACCCCAAGCTCAGCACTAGTGGCAGACAGCCTCAGTATGTGACTTGGCCTCTTGAAGTTCCTCCAAGCCCAGTGTGGGTGACGGTCATCTTCAGATTGCTTGGTGGCATATGCCGGGTGGCCCTGGGCATAGTATAGGCTACAGCTGAACTTTGCCTGTAGCAGTGTCCATCCCAGGAGTCTCCAGCCTGCATAACTGGCTGCCAGCTTCCATCTGAGCCAGAGCACCACCTTGGGTCACATCTGAGGATGACACAACCAAAGGGCAGATTGGTTGTGTCATCCTCAGATGCCCTGCTAACGTGAATCCTTCTCCATAGAGTCAACCCCTGCACAACAGCTCTTCCATTGGTCATGGTCAGTCCTCACAACCAATCAGCCTAAGGGTCAATCCTTGCCATTGACAAGCAAACAGTAACCAAGGCTCGACTACAACAGAGGGGAGCATACAACACATACAAGAGAATACCTGGAACACCCAGCTCAGGTGACCAGGGAAGACCATGCCACTGGGACCCACAGCACCCTTATTACATAAGGCTACTCTACTGAGACTGGGAGACATAGCCGCCCTACCTAATACATAGAAAAAAAACCACACACACACACACACAAGTAGGCAGCCAAAATGAGGAGACAAAGAAACACGTCTCAAATGAAATAACAGAACAAAGCTCCAGGCAAAGAACTAAACAAAATGGAGACAAGCAATCTACAGAGTTCAAAATACTGGTTATAAAAGATGCTCAATGAACTTAGGGGAAGAATAGAGGAACTCAAAGAGAATTTTAACAAAGAAATAGAAAACATAAAACTAGAGATAGGAAACATAAAAAAGAACCAATCAGATGTGAAGAATATAGTAACTGAAATGAAGAATACCTTAGGAGGAATCAACAACAAATTAGACGAAGCAGAGGATCACATCAACAATTTAGAAGATAAGGCAGCAGAAAACACTCAATCAGAACAACAAGAAAAAAGAATCCAAAAAAAATGAGGATAGTTTAAGGGGCCTCAGGGACAACATCAAGTGTACCAACATTCACATCATAGGGACGGATATCAGAATGAGGAGAGAGCAAGGAATTGAAAACATATTTGAAGAAATAATGATGGAAAACTTTCCCAACCTGATGAAGGAAATAGACATACCAGCCCAGGAAGCTCCCAGAGCTCCAAACAAGGTGAACTTGAAATGTCTACATCAAGGCACATAATCATTGAAATTCCAAAGTTTAAAGACAAAGAGAGAATCTTAAAAATAGTAAGAGAAAAGCAGTTAGTTATCTACAAGGGAGATCTCATAAGACTGTCAGCAGAAACTTTGCAGGCCAGAAGGGATTAATATGAAATAGAAAAGAAAGAATGAAAAGAAAGGATCTATAACCAAGATTACTCTATGCAGCAAAACTATTATTTAGAATCAAAGGACAGATAAAGGACTTCCCAGACAAAATAAAGATGTTCATTACCACCAAGCCATTATTATAGAAAATGTTAGAGGGCCTTCTTTAAGAAGAAGGAAAAAAAAAAATATATATATATATATGTGTGTAAAATGACAGTAACTACATATCTATAAATAATCACTTTAAAAGTAAATGGGTTATTTCCT
>NW_006429686.1:327327-329533 GCF_000325575.1 Pteropus alecto | reverse complement strand
TGTAACAGCTATGTATGGTGTCAGATGGGTACTGGATTTATTGGGATGATGACTTCGTAAATTATATAAATATCTAATCAGTATGTTGTGCACCTGAAACTCATATAATGCCATATGTACTATAATTTAAAAAAATAAAAATATAAAAATTAAAAAATAAGATATAACAATTGTAAATATTTATTTACCAAACACCCAGGGCGCCTAAATATATAAAGCAAACACTAACAGACGTAAATGGAGAAACAAATAGCAACACAATAATAGTTGGGGACTTTAATACCATACTATTAACAATAGATAGATCATCCAGAGACTCAATAAAGAAATAGCAGGTTTGAACAACATTGTAGACCATATGCACCTAACAGACATGTACAGAAAAAAAAAAAAAATTCCATCCACCATCAACAGAAAACACATTCTTCTCAAGCACGCATAGAACATTTTCTAAGAGAGGCATATGTTAGACTACAAAACAAGTCTCAATAAATTCAAGCTGATAGAATTTATTTCGAGTATCTTTCTTGACTACAGTGGTATAAACAAGACATTAATAACAGAGGGAAATCTGAAAAATTCACAAACATGCAGATATTAAGCAACACACTCATGAACAAATAATGTATAAACAAAAAAAGTAAAAAGTAGAATTAAAAAAAAACATATATTGAGACAAACAAAAGTGGAAAGACAACATTCCAAATCTTATAGGATGCAGCAAAATCAATTGTAAGAAGAAAGTTATAAACACACATTAGAAAAAAAGAACTTAAATAAACAACCTACTAAGACTAAGTCATAAAGTAATAGAAAATCTGAACAGACTAATAACAAGTAAGGAGTTGGAATCAATAATAGAAAATCTCCCAACACAGAAAACCCAGGACCGAATGGTTTCACTGGTGAATGTATCAAGCACTTAAAAAATTAAAATTTTCGCAGAGTTGGGGAGGAAATGCAGCTTTCATTGAAAACTGACAGCAAGAGGGGGGGGACATAGAGTCTAGTAGCTCCATCTCACACTGCCCCGTTTAGTCTTACTGATTCCAGATGAGTTTGGAGGATGAATATCCCACTGGACTCCACTGACAATGGTGTATGGATTAACCAGTGTCTAATAGCTCTGTTTCTTATCACCTCTTTCAGTCTTATTGCTGCCATGTGTATGTAGTGGTTAATCATTTCATTGAGCTCCATGAAAACTGGTGTGTGTTTTCTCAGGGTGGGGGGAAGGTTGTGATTGAAGCAGTGTGATTGACTCTCTCAAAGACTGAATCTCAGCTTTGTATCACCTGCCTGAATTAAGGTCCTCTGCCTTAACAGATGTGATAGCCTTGATGCAAAGGATGAAGGGATGTGTGATTTCAGTCTCAGGATGACAGAAGATACAGAATGAATGAAAGGAATATTGAAAGTGAAAATAGTTGGGAATTTCTGAAAATGTCAAAAGGCATCAAAACATATGTTTAAGAAATGCTACAAACACCAAAGCAGATAGAAAAAACATCACGCCTAAATACATTATGGTGAAATTACCAAAAATAAAATGAAGAGGAATTGCAGAAACATGGCAGAATGAGAGATATCCCTAGATCTCTCCCCTTGAAACAACAATAAGCTGACTATCTAAAACTCAACAAAAAATACCCAACATGCACATGAGCACGTCTGAGTGCGGGATTTGCACATAAGAGCTACCACAGGTCAGAACCCCGGGTGTTGGGTCGCGGACTGGGAGAAATAAAGAAGCTGCATCTTGCAGCTTTAGCTCCCTGTAGGAGGAGGGGGAAGGGAGAAGAAGCAACAAGTTCTTTGAACAGCCCTGCCTGGAAGAGTTGTGAGTTAGACACAGTTGGTGGCAGGGCCCAATCATCAGGGCAGAAAGCAGAAAAGCGGGATGGCAGAGAAACAACGGATGATTTTTACCATCCACGGTTGCAAAATCGAAGCTGAGCCACAGCCCCCACCCCCAACCCAGGGGGCCCCTCCTTCCATACTCTCTGAGACCTAACAGCACGGAACCACAGGGAAATATGAGCAAAAGCTACTGAAACTGTTGCAAACATTGACAGGGACTAAACTGGGGGTAGCGAGTGTGATTAAACATCTACAAAAAAAAAAAGCATTATTAAAGGATCATACATAAAGCATGGATCCAAGAGGCTTGGAGGCCACCTACGAAAAACCAAAAGAAAAGCGCTTT
>NW_006429686.1:323437-324929 GCF_000325575.1 Pteropus alecto | reverse complement strand
CTACTGAAGAATAACTGGGTCAGGGAAGAAATAAAAAGAGAGATCAAGAGATACATAGAAATGAATGATAATTATAGTACAACATATCAAAACTTTTGAGACACGGCAAAAGCGGTCATAAGAGGAAAATTCCTATCATTATAGGCCTATCTCCAAAAACAAGAACGAGCCCAAATAAACAACCTAACGCTTCATCTTTAAAAACTAGAAAAGGAAGAACAAATGAAGCCTAAAGTCAGAAGAAGGAAAGAAATCATCAAAATTAAAGCAGATTTAAATGAAATTGGAGACAAAAAAAAAAAAAAAAATAGAAAAAATAAATGCAACAAAGAGCTGGTTCTTTGAGAAGGTTAATAAAATTGACAATCCCCTGGCTAGACTCACGAAAGAAAAAATAGAAAGGACACAGATAAACAATATCAGGGATGAAAGAGGGTAAATTACGACTGACATTGCAGAAATACAAAGAATAATGCAAGAATACTATGAAAAAGTATATAACACCAAATTTAATAACCTCGAAGAAATGGACCAGTACTTAAAAAATACGATCTTCCTAGACTGAATCAAGAAGAACAGGAAAACCTAAATAAATCGATTGGCAGTATGGAAAGTGAAATAATCATTAAAAGATTACCAAAAAGTAGAAGTCCAGGACCAGATGGCTTCAGTGAATTATACCAAGCATCAATGAAGTTTTAATACCTATTCTCCTCAAAATTTTCCAAAAAAATCAAAGAGGAGGCAATATTTCTCAACTCATTTTATGAGGCCAATATTACTCTGATATCAAAACCTGGTAAAGATGACACAAAAAAAGAAAATTATAGACCAATATCTCTCATGAACACACATCCAAAAATCTTAAATCAGATACTAGAGAACCGAATACGGCAACATATTAAAAAGATTATAAGCCATGATCAAATGGGCTTCATCCCAAAGGCATGAGATGGTTCAACATACACAAATCGATTTATGTCATACACCACATATACAATTAAAAAATAAGAATTATATGATCATATCCTTAGATGCTGAAAAAGTGTTCAACAAGATACAGCATCCATTCATGATCGAAACAGTTAACAAAATTGTTATAGAAGGAAAGTGTCTTAACATAATAAAGGTCATCTATGAAAAGCCCTCAGCCCACATTATACTTAATGATAAAAAACTAAAAACCTTCCCTCTAAGATCAGGAACAAGGCAAGGCTATCAACTATCACTACCATCATTCAATATAACAGTGGAGGTCCTAGAGAGCCCATCAGGCAAGAGAAAGATAAAAAAGGCGTCCAAATAGGAAACGAAGAAATCAAACTGTCACTATTTGCAGATGACAAGATTTTCTATAAAGAAAATTCTAGACTCCACAAGAACACTATTAGAAACAATGAGCAAATACAGTAAAGTTTCTGAATACAACATCAATGTTCAAAAATCCATAGCATTCCTATACTCTAATAATGAAGTGTCAGAAAAAGAAGTG
>NW_006429686.1:306995-322326 GCF_000325575.1 Pteropus alecto | reverse complement strand
TAATAAAATGCATAGAAGAAAACATAGGAACTAAACTCAAGGACCTTGGACTTAAAGAGGATTTTATGAATTTGACCTCAAAGGCAAGGGAAGTAAAAGCAAAAATAAATAAATAGGATTACATCAAACTAAAAAGCTTCTGCTCAGCAAAAGAAATCTTTAACAAGGTAAAGAGACAACCTTCCAAATGGGAAGATATATTTGCAAGCAACACCTTCGATAAGGGCCTAATATCCAAAATGTACAAAGAACTAACTCAACTCAAGAACAGCAAAAAAACAAACGATCCAAACAAAAAATGGTCAGAGGACCTGAACAGATACTTCTCCCTAGAGGACATAAAAATGGCCACATATGAAATGTAAATTGGTATAGCCGCTATGGAAATCAGGATGGAGGTTCCTCAAAATACTAAGAATTGATCTACCATATTATCCAGCAAACCGTCTACTGGGTATTTACCCCAAAGACTTGAAAACACATATTTGAAAAGATATGTACACACCAATGTTCATAGCAGCATTATCCATGATGGCCAGGACATGGAAGCAACCAAAGTGTCCTACGATAGATGATTGGCTAAAAAAGCTATGATACATATATACAATGAAATATTACTCTGCCTTAAGAAAAGATGAAATACTGCCATTTGCAACAACATGGATGGACCTCAAGATAATCATGCTCAGCTAAATGAGCCAGACAGAAAAAGTAGAAAACCACATGGTATCACTTATATGTGGGCTATAAACCTAACAGCAACAAGTGAACAGGGCAAACAAACAGAGATCATTGACGTGGTCAATAGACTGGTGGTTACCAGAGGGGTAGGGAGTAGTGGGAGTGAGGAGGTAGATGGGGAAAAATTTTTAAAAATTAAAATTAAAAAGTAATAGTAAAAAAGAAAAAGAAAAAGATTATCACATTAAAAAAAAAAAGAAAGAAAAGTTAAAAAGTCCAACAGTGTTCTGACCTCCTTTGTTCCATTTAAGAATCTTTAGCTCTTGTTAAGCACTTTGTGTTTCTCTTACTGAGTCTTGACTTGTCCCTATCAGAGCCCTGTTCATTTTATTTTCTGCTGGACTTTAAGCATCCTGAGGGCAAAGCTTGTATCTTATTCTTTTCCACTTTGTCAGCCTGTAAGGCAGTAGTACATGCTTAACATAATATTGTTGCATTGATAATACTATCAAACCCTCCTGCATCACAGTATTTCTTTGAAATCATCTACTAATAAACTTTTAATTAATTAACTAACCAATAATCTAATTAATAATCAATTTTAAAATATTGACTTTTAGATTTACTATTGCACTAAGGACTGCTCTCGTGAAGCCCACAGGCAATGAAGGAAGTCAAATAAGCGATACCAAGACAACTGCTGTAGTGATATGAGAGCACATAGGAACAGAACCTAACTAGGCAAACAATGTCAGAACGTGAAGTTGGTATTTGATCTGAGTTCTAAAGAATGAGTAGTAATCATTTAGTCATATGAACCAAGAAAGGTTAGCAGGGGATGCAGCATGAGTAAATGCATGAAAATAAGAGAGAGCACAGGCGTTTCAGGAAAAGGTGTGTCATTCAAGATGACCAGAAAGTAGAACATGGAATGGAGAGCTGAGGCCACAAATGTAGTCAGGGCCGAGATAATGTAGCACATAATATGACGGTTTGAGGGGATTAAACTTTATTATGTATGTTTTAACCTTTGGCATTTTAATTATGATGTGTTTTAGTGTGGGCCTCTTTGGTTTCATCTGGTTTGGGACTCTGTGCTTCCTGGGCTTGTATGTCTATTTCCTTCACCATCTTAGGGAAATTTTAAGTCATTATTTTCAAATGGGTTCTCAATACCTTGCTCTCTCTCTTCTCTTTCTGATACCCATATGATGTGAATGTTGTCGCGCTTGATGTTATCCCGGAGGTCCTTTAAACTTTTCTCAGTTTTTTTTTTTTTTTCTTTTTTCTTGTTGCTGTTCTGATCAGGCGTTTTCTGTTACCTCATCTTCCAGATCTCTGATTTGATTCTCTGCTTCATCTAATCTAGTGTTGTTTCCTTCTTGTATATTCTTCAATTCAGTTATTGTAGTCTTTATTCTGTATGATTCTTGTCTATGGTTTCTATGTCCTTTTTTAGACTTACTATCCCTTTCTTAAAGTTCTCACTGAGATCATCTATTCTTCCCTTAAGTTCACTAAGCATCCTTATAACCAGTGTTTTGAACTCTGTATCTGGTAGGATTCTTGCCTCCATTTCAATTAGTTCTTTTTTCCGGAATTTTCTCCTGTTCTTCCATTTGGGACATTTTTCTTTGTTTTCTCATGTTGGCTGCCTCTCCGTGTTTGCCTCTATGTACTAGGTAGATCTCCTATGTTTCCTAGTCTTGGCCAGTGGCCTATTATAGGAGGTGCCCTATGTGGCCAAGTGGTGCAGTCAACCTGATTACCTGTGCTGGGTGCTACAAGAGTGTCTTTTGTGTGGGCTGTGTGTACCCTACTGTTGAAGTTTAGTCTTGATTGCTGTATCACATCAGTGAGTGGGATTGACTCTCAGGCTGACTGGCTTTGAGGACTGGCCATGACCACAGTGTATGAACTGCTGTGTGTG
This sequence comes from Pteropus alecto, assembly GCF_000325575.1. Lineage (NCBI taxonomy): Eukaryota > Metazoa > Chordata > Mammalia > Chiroptera > Pteropodidae > Pteropus > Pteropus alecto. The sequence goes on along the minus strand of NW_006429686.1, from coordinate 319,715 downwards.
GAATTGGATTCGCTCAATCTTGCTCATGTGCCTGCAGAGACCACTCTTTTGCTGTGCCACTTATAGTGTCAATCAGGCGATGCTCTGTTGTAGTCTGATGCTAGTCCCCCGGTGTGTTAGTTTTGGGGCCCTTTGGAAGGGGCTCCCGTGCAGGACAAGGTCAGTCACTGTCCACAACCTGCCAGAGCTACAAAGCAATCGTGGTTGATCACTACCTGTGCTAGACCCAGAGTCACATAGGAGAAGCTATGTGGTGAACTGAGTCCACTGCCACTAGTACTGGGCCTGAGACAGCTCAGCAAAAGTCCCAGGGTGCCCCAAGGCTTGAGGCTGCCTGTCAGAGGCCCATAAGGTTCATAAGTTGAAATTTGGGGTGGTACATGAATTGAGTGAGGCAGGGAGTCACCAGGGCTGGGTAAGTTTTGTTCCCCAGGTTAGTGCAGATTCATATTTGATGCCAGTGCTGAGCCTGTGGCCACTCGCAAAAGTCTCAGATCACACTGAGACTAACCTCTGCCAGCCTTGGGCACACCAACCTTTGAGATTTGTTCAAGAAATATTGCAGCTCGGACTGGGGTTAGTTGCCCAATACCAAAAGTGACTCTGGATGTGCGCAAGCCAGAGCAGTTGATTGCTGCTGAAGGAGCCTCCCGCCGAGAGCCTGGGGAGGGACTGGTTGTCTAGCCACAAAATGCCTCCCGCAATGCAATAATTTGTTGGGACAGGGTTTAAGGGATTCACTAAGATGGGGCGAGCAGATTTCACTAGGCCAAAGCAGATTCAAATTTGGTCTTGTGTGGGGGGATGGTGCTCAACACAAGCAAGATGATGCCCATCTGTAGGCTGCACCAGAGTAGGGCTTAACAAAGAGACATTGATAGTTGCCCCTCCAGCTGTCACTCTGAAGCCACACAACTCAGTCTTTCTCTATATGTCTCTGGCACCTCTGGAGCTGCTATTCCTCTGTCTGAGCCCAGGGTGAGTGCCTGGGAGCCAGTGAGTCTGTGTGGGGGCCCTTTAAGGGGACTTGTGTGTTTCTAGCTGCTTGCTGTTTCACTCAGATGGTCAGAATCTCCACTGATTTTCATAGCTAGATTTTGTGGGGACTTATTTTCCAGGCACTGGAACCTTGAGCTGGGGAGTCTCAGCGTGGGGCTGGGACCCCTTGTTCCACTAGGGGGACCTCCATGGCCAAGATATCATTACTGATGCTCAACCACCACATGCGGGTGAGATCAGCCCATTTCATGTCTCTGCCCCTCCTACCAGTCTCTTCGTATCCTTAGTTAAATAAACTCTGTTCAGCTAATCTTCAGATGGTTTTACAGGTTGATTGTCTTATAATTATTTTTAATTTTAGTATGGTCATGGGAGGAGGCAAGCACAGCATTTTCCTACTCCATCATCTTGACTGGACTCTGATCATCCCTCTATAATGGGAGTGTTCATAGTAATTTTCCTGTGCTTGTGTCAAATTTAATGATAGGAAGAGAGGAAGCAAGTACTTATCTCATTGGTTTACATGTCTTCAGATTGAGAAGAATGACATTCAAAGAGGTGAACCTGAAGAACAATACCTGAAGAGCCTCATGTGCACTGAGACCTGATTGAGATGATAAGATTCTGGTCTTGAATAGAATCCTTAATGGTATGAGATATTAGGGGACTTTTGGGGAGATAAGTATAATTTACTTATAAATAATATAATAATTATTATTCATATATAATATAAATAATTATTTATATATAATATAAATATTATATTAATAGTCAAGTCAGATAATATGAAAATTGCAAGAGGGAAGACTGTAGAAAATTGTATTGTCCAAAGATATCTACTTCATCTTCCATCTTAATGCTGTTCAAGAACATTGCTGTACCTCATTGAGAAGTGGGGTCTCTGTCCCTTCCCCTTCTAACTGGGCAGATTTGGGGGAATGTTAGGTGAAGGTGACACTATTTAACTTCTGCAGATAGACCATAAAAGTCAATGCAATATCTATATGGCTTTCTTGATCACTTGGTTTTGAATTCCTGAGCTACCATGCAATAAGGCTAACTATCCTGAGGCCACCATGCTCTAAGGAAACCAAACTATGTAGAGTTGACATGCATGCATATGTTCTGTTGGGCAATCCTAGCATTTGAGTCTTTTCAATCCAGGCACCATATGTGTGAGTGAATGTGCCTTTATATTATTTCATTCTCTAACATATGAATGACTCCTAAATTTTAAGTCTGTCCAGCTCAAGCCCCAGATATAATAGAGCAGAGATAGGTTTTTTCTGCTGTGCCATTTCAGAATTCTTGACCCACAAAATCTGATAGCATTATAAAATTATTTTATAACACTATATTCAGGATGATTTGTTACACACAATAATAACCAGAACAGTAATTGGTATCAAAACTAGTTTCAGAGAAACTGCTTTAAGAATGGGTTCTCCGAATTAGTCTTGATTATTGGAAATTGGTTGTCTGTTCTGCTTATATTTAGACATTAATGACTTTTTCCATTGGCAGAGTACAGTGATAGTTCATAGCGTACAGCAGCAAAACAGTTCCTTATATTATCATCTGTAGGTACCTAAAAGCAAATGCATATATATGGCAAGACTTTGGGTGGCCACAAAACACTTGCAACCATAAAACACTTTAGTAAAAATAAAGATTACAATGGGGTTGGCTGTTTGCTTCTACATGTTCCAGAGAACTTGAGAGGGAAAATGAGTTCAGGGCTTTAAATTCCCCAGAAGGTAGGGAACCAAACCACTAAAAGTAATAGTTATGTCTTATAGTCTTGAGACTGAGATTTCTGTAAAGCAAAACTAATGTATAATCTTGCGGGTGACTGAAGTACAATGCAGATTTATTTTCCAACCTCATAGGTTCTCTTATGTTAAAGTTAAAACATAGATAGGGAAGAAGTGGAACAATGAAAATTTAGACAGAGACATATGGGAAGATCATGACGAAACTGAAGTCCTAGAAACCCTAAATTCGGCCATTCTATCTTTACTATTGGTTGCAGTCTTTAAACTCATATCTGAGGAGATCAGTCTCCCTTACCTTGAAACACTTGTAATGGCTTTACTTGTGATAGTTGCCTTGCAAGAGACTACTTCTCTTCCTCAGTACTCACCCCCACAACATATTATTGCTTTTATTTTTTATTTTCATTTTTCCAATTTTATTAAGATACAATTGATATTGTCTTGTCATGTGTTGATTTTATATACTTACATACTGCAAAATGATTGCCATCATAATGTTAATTAACACCTTGATCACATCACATAATTACCATTGCTTTTAGACTTATAACCAAACTCAAGTACTAGCATCTTCCAGAGCATGAGATAAAAAAAAAAAAAGTATAGCCTGTGAAGAGGTATGATACACATTATGAGTTATATGGATTTGTTCACTTATATTAATGGAAATCTGAATAGTATGTGTGGAAATAGATCCTAAAATTGTTGGATCAGGAGAAAAAATATGTTGGATGGGCCAAATTTATTGATATGATCTCACTATGTAGAGATTCCATATTTAATATGTCAGCTTGAGTGGCAAGAGTGACCCTATTTGCTTGGTTGATTGACTAAAACCTAGACCCAAAGATATTCCATAGTAAATGAAGTTTAAATGCCAGAACTTCTGTAGAACACGGGAGATAAAGATATCCAAAGATTTAGAGAGTTTGAAAAGATAAAGTGGATTTATCACTTAGGACCTCCCCTCACCACCCCACTATGATGTCCAGAAATGTCTGAAGACTCTCTTTATCAAAGCTGTAAGAAGCACATTCATGAGAAGAGCCTCACTATCATTGAAGGCTCTGTCTTGTATAACTTTTATAAGGCATAAATGAGAGTGGAAACTGCTGCCATCAATTTGGGCTTCCTGAACTGAAAGAGGCCATCATGTTCTTGGTTTAGAAGGAGCCAAGTGACAACATGTATTTGCCAAAGACAGGATGGGAATGGTTACTGTCACTGGTGGCAGAGCTTAAAATCATTGACAAGAATTTTCTGATGTACAATGACCTTAGTTGTTGACAAATTGATTGTGGTGTCCCTGGAACTAAAATAGATGGGCACCCTACTAAATTCTACTTCATCTGTAAAAATTAAACTGCTCTATATCTAATGAATGGAAATCTGACTTGAATAACTATGATAGTCACAATTTTTTTAAAGCCACAGTCCCACATTAATTTCCATACTTGAGCCATTTCAGCGCCCTGTGAACAAAAGGGAGGCTGGATCTCCTTGAAAAGGGACTCTGCTACCCAGCCAATATAATTATAAATTTCCATCTGATCCTACCTAAAGAGACTTGTATACATTTACCAGAATAACTGTGCATTAAGGAAGGAAGGAAATAATCAGACTTTCCAGGGATTACTAGACATCGGCTCTGAAGTAACCCTAAATCCTGAAGACCCAAAATGCCACTTGGAGTTTTGACTCAAGTGAGTGTCACATCTCCTTCTGCCTTGTTGTTATCTCCATTACAGAATGCATAAGTGAAATAAATATACTCAGAAACTGAAAGAATTGCCATACTGGTTTCCCGGTCCATAGGATATGAGCTATTATGGTAGGGGAGTCCTGGTGGAAAACACTAAAACTGCCTTTATCTACCAATATAGTAAACCAAAAGCAGTATTGTGTTCCTGGAGGAAACTTCAGCAATTAACACCGCCATCAAATACTTAACATATTCAGAGAGTGGAGATTCTTATCGCATTCCTATTTAACATTCTTATTTATCCTGTGCAGGAGAGAGGTGGATTTTCAAAAATAACAATGGAATATTGTAAAAGCAGTCAGATGATGAATCTAACTGTAGATGCTATTTAAGATGTGGTTTCTTTGCTGGAGAAAAGCAGCATATCCCCTGGTACCTGGAGTGAAGTTCTCCCCACCCCCTGCCCCTATATTTGGCAGTGAAGACCATATGAAGCATTTTGATTTTATCTGGCAAGGATAGAAAGTTACCTCCACTGTTCTACCTCAGGACTATATTAACTCTCTAGCCCTATGTCAAAATCTAATTCTCAGGGAGCTTGATCACCTCTCCATACCACAGGGCATTACACTGTCCCTGTACATTGATAATATTATGCTGACTGGACATGATGAGTAGGATGTAGCAACAACGTTAGACACCTTCATAAGATAAATGAATGTCAGAGAGGGAAATGAAACCCATAAAAATCCAGGGACTAGCCTCTTTGAATTTTCTAGGGGTTCGAAGGTCCAGAGAACCTTGAAATATTCCTTCAAGGGGAAGGCCAAGTGGCTGCAACTGGTCCCTACTACCAGACAAAATGCCTAGTGGGATTTTTTTTTTATATTGAAAGCATCACATATCTTACTTGGGAGTAATCTTACCCATTTACAGAGTATCATACAAGGCTACCAGTTGTGAGTGGGGCCCAGAATGAGAACAGAATCTACAGTATGCCCAGGCTGCCATGCAAGCTGCTCTGACACTTGATCAGATCCAATGGCATTGGCAGTGACTGTGGCAAATAAGATTGCTGTATGGAGCATTTTCCAGGCTCCTATAGGAGATCATTTGATTATATTTCCTTCGAATATCCATGACAAATAGTTTATTTGGGTTGCTACCCTTCCCTAGATCATTGTGGTATGCTAGCTGCTACACCTCCCGCCCCTTCACTTTTTCTTAAGGGGATCAGTATGAGATTATTTTCACTATGATGATGTCCACACTAATATTTTATTTTCCAAAATTAGCAACTCCATTTTTCTAATGAGATTAAAAATTCCTAAATTCACAGAGACACATTTGGACGTTTTCAGCTTCTTTGTAGCTTCCTTTGTCTTTTGCCCTATGAATAACTACAATTACAAAAATAGAAAATTTTTGTAGGCCATCTCAATTTATGTATAAAAGAGGAGAGAAATTAAATAAGATACTGACAGTTCAGACTGGAAGTCTGTCAGAGAAGCAAAATGTTTTAAATAGGATCCTAAATGGACTCCATATAGGTGTGCCTGAAAAAACTGATGGCTGGTAGCCTCCAGTGAACTACTTGCCAGGAAGATATGTGGTCTTGAGTTAGAGGACTTGTGCATGCAATATGTGCATAAAAAGTGAGATGAGTGAGGGAGAGGGTGGATGTGATTAGGCATGGGCAGAGGGGCAGAATGGTTGGTGGTTACACTTTAGTCTTGCCTATGGACTAGGTTCATAGGTCGTCTGAGACCTACATAATGATAGGCTATGGCCAGCTGCAGAGACTATTTATAAAGTAAGAGGAAGCACTGTTTCTGTGCTTTGGAGTAAAAAGGTGTGATGGAAGTGAGGAAGGGGAGAGAGTAATAGACTAAATATTTAAACTGAACCACTTGTAACATTTGTAACATTTAAAAGTTTCAGGGCAAGAGTTCAATTTGGGGCCTACATAGCATGTGAAAGGTTTAAATCAACTTATATATTGTTAAATAAAATATCTTATCTTTCCTACCATGATACATATACCTTATTAACCTGAATGGCCAGGTTCGAATCAGAATACTCTGTATTTTAAAGTTTCTTTTTCTTATATAGTTTATTGAGGAAATTTTAAAACAAAACTGTTAGTAACAGGTGTATATCAGGAATGGTTAAGTGATACTCAAGATCATACATCCAGATACCTGGAGTCTCCAAGGCTACCCAGTGCTAAGTTCAGTGTTACAATATTGCCGCACAAAGATTTATCTTCTATCTCTGTCTGTCTATCTATCTATCTATCTATCTATCTATCATCTATCTAATGTACGTACTTATATCTCTATATTTCTACCTTTTCCACATTCTCTTAGTCAGAAGAGAGTCATTGGTCCCGCCAAACTCAAGAGTGTAACTACGAGAAGGTCGGGATTATTGGGGGTCAGCTTAAGGTTTGTCCACAATACTTGGACTCTACGTTCTGTTACAGCAATATGGGAAGAATGGAACCCCCACCCTAGACCCCTGATCCTCATCTCAGTTCCTATCCCCTAGCCCCCTGACTTTCCTCTACCACGTCTCTATAGACAGAGTTCCATTCCTCACCTCAAGAGGCTTCACATGCATATATATGGATAATGTAGCTAACTTCTCTTCTGTTTCCTGCATACAGCCACCACATCTTAGTCACCCCTCAATCCTAGGAATGTATACACTGGCAGTGAACTCACTATCAGAAGCACAAACTCACTGAAGAAGCTTGGGACTTTGGGCTATATGGGGAGCAAACTCAGGGCCCCAGATATATGAGGCATGATTCAATGTGGGGGGCCTGGGTTCTGAGTGTGCACATCTCCTTAACCACAACACCTTGGATTGTTGGCCATTTACAGGACTGAGGCCTGCCATGTAACCCTCCCCAATTAAATTGTCTTTTCTTTCTCTCCACAGGATGTTGCCAGTGTCCTAAATAAGTTGTTTATCATTCTCATACTTGACTCTCTGCATGATATATATGCATGCTTAATTCATATGTATTCCTTTCACTACATGTATATTTACCCATTATCATTTATGGCAATTGTTTTGAATATTTTTCAACTTCGTATATATGGCATCATAAAGTTTGTATATTTCTGGAACTAGCTTTTTCCCTTATCCATGTTTTCCACTTCTACCACCCAATCTTCGCATCTGTCTCTTCACCCTTGAGAATTATAATCTCTTCCCCAGTCCAGATTTAATTGTCCTGTTCAATTTACCCAAAACAGTCTCAAGTCAGTGAACTAAAGCTTGTCATCACACAGGTAAAGCTCAAAGCAGTGGTTCTGAAACTTTACCGTGTTTCAGAATCACTTGAAGGACATGTAAAACCGATTGCTAGCCCACCTTCAGAATTTCTGATTCAGTAAGTCTGGAGAAGGGCCTGAGAATTTGCATTTCTAACGAGTTCCCAGGCAATACTGATGCTACTGGTCCATGTCAGCCCAGTACCAACCCAGCACTGTTTGGTCTCTGGGTAAGTTATGTAATCCATCAGGTTCTTTCAATAAAGTGCAGTAGGGGCTAGACCTCCATCCCCCTTTACATAAATTGTCTATAACTTGATATTTTAATTAACTGAAAGATGCAATAAAACAACTTAAAACATGTTTGAAAGTGATCCCTTTCAATGACTGTAAGGTGGGCTAAAACAAAAAGAAAGATATGAAGATAAATTTGAGTCAGTGTTATTTATCGAAAAAAACTGCAACTTATTTACTTTGCACATTTTTTTTTTATTTTTTAACCTAAACAAATGCCGTCAACGATACCTAAAAGAGTAACAGAAAAGTCCGATATTAGTGGATGTTACTTTTTGGGTGATGAACTTTGGAACAAAACAAGTGTTGAGAACATTTCCCACGGACTACTGAACATCAGAAAATCTCAAATTTTTGAAGCACACATTCATTGTTTCTCTTTCATCTCCTTCTATGCCACTACCTGTAGGAATAAATAAGAGAACGTTAACAATTGAATAATTCAACATACACCAGTGACTTTCTAAATCTAAGAATAGTCAATCCTATGTATATCTGTTGTCTCCACATGAGAAAACAACACAATTTCCCTCTTGTAATACAGATCCTTATGTATCAGGATCTTCATGAATCATTAGACATTGTCAATCAAGTGATTACATCAACCTCAGCTTCAGTCCTCTTGGTTGCACTTGAAGCCCCAGCCTCATAGCATACATCTGCATTAGTCAGACTTGCCCTCCTGGTCCTTAGCCTCCTTTGGTTCCCCTGCCTTCTGGCATACAGCCCCCTCTACAGGCTCCTCGGTCATTTGTGTTGAGGGGGGGGTCCCTCTACCTGGTACTCATCCTCCCAGTTCTCTACTTCCTCTGCCAGGTCCTCACCCACCCAAGGTGTGGGTCCCTCTCCCAGATTCGTGGGCTCCCGGGGATCATGCCTGGTGACCACACTGCTTGCCTTGAGCCAAACCAAAACGTGATCATTGTAATAGACGTGATGTAGAAGGGAATGAACCAGATGCCAGAACAAGGACCGAAACCCTGCTTTGGGGGAACTCACGGGCTTCTATGATGACTTCAGTGCTCTCCTCCTGTGCTTGTTCGTGGTTTTCCTCTTTAAGGTCATTTTGCTCCTTCTCGCTACGGTGGTCCTGTCCCTCTTTCTCATGGCCTTCCTTGAGGTTCTCCTCCATGCCTTCCTTCTTCTCAGCTGGACGGATATCCTTGTCTTTGACTATCGGCTTGGTGGACATCTGCCAGCTCTCTGCTTCCTGTAGGGCTCTTGTGACCACCTGAGCAGCCACAACTGCTGCAATCTCTGCAACTCCATCTAACCCTTCTGCAGTACCCACGGGGGCACTGACAACTCCTGGGTCACGATCCACCACATTATCACCTCTAACTTGGACATCTTGAGTCAGGTCTCTCTCCTCTGTGGCAGACATGGCAGGACTGACACACCGATCTGTGCCGGGACCTGAGTGGTGATTGGGTTGCTATGACAACCTTTGTGAAGTTGGCGGCTGCCAAGGTGCCTGTCACTAATGGGAGGCTGTTGGCAGTGGGGCCTGCTGGGAGGAGGTGTGGGTGGCCTAGAATAAGGCTGCAGAGGGTACAACGGTCTGTGACCCGGACTGTGTTGGCCCCACAACAGGAAGCAGAGGGACAGCCGTAGGAGCTGCCCACTAAGGCTGCGCCTGAGATGTTGCTGGGTAAAACTGGAAAGAGCCGGTTGGCCAGTGACGGAAGGCGGAACTAGGAAGTGTCAACAAAGGGCTGCGTCTGTCACTGCAAGCTCTAAGCTCATTTGCTGAGAAGTGAGGATTGACATGCCTGGGATCCAATGAGTGATCAAGACCCTTTGATTCTTGACTGCTCAACAATCTCGCCTATCTTTGGGACTTTAGAGTCCTGGGTTACCCTTTAAGCCCATGCAAGTCCTGTCCACTTTATTCCATCATTGTGAATAAAACCTTAGTGTTCCAATATGACTGTGCCCTGTAGCATAGGAACTGTGACCCCCCTTTCCATCTGGGAACATCTCATATTAATAGTGAGATTCACACACACAAAAAATTGTATGGCTCAGATATCTGCAGTGGTAAAACTCTTGAAAAAGATAGAAATGATTTTGGATGTATTAACATTATTAGAGCTGCTTAATAAAGAACATATAAAGTTAAAGTGGATTAAGTCATGGCAGAGGGTTGAGGAAGTGTTAAAAATAGGAACTGGAAGGTGTTTAATAAATATTGTCCAATTTACATCAATCCTCTAAAGAATGAATACAGAAATGGGGATACTTATTCCAGGGCAACAATGAAAGACATTAAAGGGTTCACTTCCCAGGATGTTCTGAGTAAACTAAGACTTTCTGTTGCATTCAGACCCCTGAGCCAAGAAATCAAGTATAAAAAATTCTTAAAATAATGGATACATCAAACGCTTTTTAATATTTATTCTGAAAAGCAAAATGTTCTGTAACTCTGAAAAAATATTTTAGAAAAAGAAACATAGCAAATGAAGAAATATCACATTTTAGAAAAATAATACTAATAAATCCTTTTTGTCACTCCAACACAATTTCAATGTATTTAATACTGTCTCAAGTCCCACCTCAATAAAGGAGCACAGCCTCATCAAAAAAACATTGATTTAAATTTTGAAAGAAATGCCGTAAGATAATTAACCAGACAGAGAAAATCGATGGTCCAGAGCACCTAAATGACTTGCCAAAGGTCACAAAAATTAGTGGCAAAGTCAAGTCTCCAAACAAGATTTCCTGATATCTAATCTACATTTAAATAAAGCAAGATTGCTTCTTTTCTATTAAGCTCGTGGGGCAACATGACAACAGAAGTTTAATTTACCAACAACAGAGAAAGCCTCAAATGAAGGAATCTGAAAGGACCAGACCATGCTGTCTCCACCACACCCTCTCCACCATTGCTTGAAAATGATGCCAGGTACTGAGGCCACAGTCCCAGGAAGTAAGAGGATCAAAGTCTGTCTGGGAGAAAAGGCTAAATGGGAAGTGGATCTATAACTAAGATGTCTTTACATATAATATATTAACTACAAACGGTGGAGCTGAAAGAATCAGAAGGGGTCACAGTGGGTGGGCTTTTCTCAAGAAAGGAAGAGGAAGGACTTAAAGTGGACATCAAAAGATAGGCAGCAGACTCCTGACTGAGTACAAGAATTTTCACTTTGACCTTTCAAAATGTTCTTATACTCTCAGAGGGTCCTTGACATTTTTTGCCTGGAAAAGGGGAATAATAAAGATTTGATTTTCCCTACTGTGAGAACTGGTAAAATAATCCTGATTTAGCTCTTTCTTTGGCTTCTGGTGCTGATCTTCAACTCACAGGACGCTTGGTCAGAAAGAAGAATGAATATGAACTAGGGAAATGGAAACTTGTAAACGACAAAACCTGCAATTTTATTTTATTTTTTTCCATTGGGACCCATGTCAGACACTGTCTATCTTCAAGCTTAAATTTGCTGCCATAAATGACCTGTTAGAGAAGTAGACCTCTTGCCACAAAGTCCCTTTTGAGAATGGCCCAGAAATTAGAGAAGCTAGAAGAATACAACCTTGGTAGCTAGAGCTGTGAGCCTGGCTACTACCATTGCCAACAAGGGGAACCAGCAGAGTCACAAAAAGTGTGTGATCCACAACAGGGCTCCTGACCTACATTATCCTTCCAAGAGTGAAACACAGCTACTGTTTCATTTCTGCTTTCCAAATCTTAGGTAAAATTTTATGGTGGCCAACCTCAACTAGAAACATGGAAAGAATTCCGGGAACTGTAGTTTGGCTTAGTCAAGTTGACATAGTACAAAGCTTTCAGAGTCCAGCCCTTGTTAACTTGGCACCCATACACAGTTCTCACTAAAGAAAAGAACAAAGCCAGGCTTCCACATATCAAGATGTAGCTATCCCATGGATAACTGAGAACACGCTAATCCTCTTTATAAAAGAAGATACAAAGTTTCTTTATCCATTTTAGGTGATTCAAATTTTTCCTGAGTCCCCTCTGACAATCTGTAGCATGTATACTGAAATCAAAGATAACCATAATTAACACATCTTATGTAAATAGGGAAGGATAAGGGGAAAGGAAGGTAAGACAAAAATGGGTAATATAAACACAAATATATTGACTTGCATTTCCCTAATAGCTAGTGATGTTGAGCATCTTTTCATATATTTGTTGGCCATTTTTCTGTTCTCTAGGGAGAAGTGTCTGTTCAGGTCTTCTGCCCATTTTTTGACTGTATCATTTGTATTTTTGTTGTTATGACTATTACAGTCCTGGGTTTTGCAACTGGTCTGGTGCTCATAAGTGGTATTTTCAACTATCTTCATCTACATATTCCATATTCTAATTGTCCTCAGCAAGCCCCTTAGCTGGTCGAGGTTCCTTGCTTAGTGAGGTGACTCAATTCTTCATTCCTGTAAGATCTGAATCATTAGCAATCTTCTTTGTATGAATTGCTGTGATATTCCACTGACCTTTAGTCTCTGTACATGAGAGTACTAAGAGGCATCTCTGGGAAACTGCTGTATTACACTACTCAGCTTGTGTTGCAATGTAATTTCCTCTAGATAGTCAGGAACTACCACTCCAATTAGTACTCTAACCCCCTTCTTTTCCTGTTGATTCAGTGGCATGAGAAACCCAAAGTGGTCAGTTGGTAATCTCAACTACCAGTTCACTGGA
>NW_006429686.1:299672-306286 GCF_000325575.1 Pteropus alecto | reverse complement strand
CCATATCCATGAGTCTCTGTTTGTTTGTCCTGTTCATTTGTTGCTTTTAGGTTTATATCCCACATATAAGTGATATCATGTGATGTTCAACTTTTTCTGTCTGGCTTATTTTGCTTAGCATGATTATCTCGAGGTCCATCCATGTTGTCGCAAGTCGCAGTATTTCATCTATGAGCATGCTAGAATACTCTTTGGGGCTATGGACTGGTGGGTGTCATCTATACGTTCTCCCTCTGCCTTGCTCTTGCCAGAGAGCACCATCTTTTTTTTTTCTTTTCTTTCTTTTTCCATTAGGTACCATCTTTATAGTCCCCCTCTGCCTCACTTCAGCTGGTAGTCATCATCTTCTTGTCTCCCTCTGCCACACTCCAGAGTACCAGAATCTCAAAAAAGACAGCTTTTACACACCTCCAGTGCCCTGACTTTTGCACATATCACACAGGGAATACTCCTTGATCACCTGGCTCTGGAGACCAGGAGAACTTGCATTTTTATGTCCCGTAGGATTGTAACAATTGGAGAGACAGTTCTTGGCAGCGTACCAGCCCCAGAACATTGCACAGACAGCAGACTAAAATACACTCCAGTCTTTCTGGGGAAGAAGCCTATTTGCTTGTCCAGGAGTTTTGGCCTGAGGAGAAGGCTTCTGGCTTGACACACATTTAGTGGCCTAAGAAGTGATTTCAGAGAACAAAAGACAGTAGATGCCATCTTTATGATCTCCCTCTGCTTTGCTACAGCTTGTCAGTACCTCTCAGAAAGAGATTATGCACTTGTTTGGAGCCCTAATTTTTACAACTGCCACCCAGGGGATACATCCAGATCACCTGGCTCTAGGAGCCAGAAAGGCTTACTTGTGGGTCCACAGGACTGCATAGATTTGCATATTTTACATATATTGTTGATGCTTTTTTGTAGAAATGACAAGTGTTTACAAGAATATGGAGAAAATGCAACCTTTTGCACTGTTGGTGAGAGTGTAAATGGTGCAGGTACTATGGAAAACACTGGAGGTTCATCAAAAAATAAAAAATAGAACTACAATATGATCTAGAAATTCCACTTTGAGGTCATTATGACAAGCAATACGTCAGATAAAGACAAATATCGTTCAATCTCACTTATATGTGGAGTATAAAAATAAAAACAAAAACAAAACAAAGAAGAAGCTCATAGGTACAGAGAGCAGATTGGTGGTTTTCAGAGGCAATGTGTAGAGGGTGGGAGAAATAGGTAAAGGGGATGTAAAGGCACAGACTTCCAGTTATAAAATAAATAATTCATGAGGATATTGTATATCATGGCAATGATAGTTAATAACACTGTATTGCATATCTTAAAGTTTCTAAGAAAATAAATAATAAAATTTTTCATCACAAGAAAAAAATTTTAATTCAAGGTGACATGTTAGACTTATCATGGTGATTGTTTCACAATGTGTACAAATATTGAATCATTATATTGTACACATGAAACTAATATAATGTTATAGGTCAATTATACATCAATTAAAAATTTTTTGTAAAAAGAAAAGAAAAAGAAAGATGAGAGGTCTAGACAAAGTCTTCTGGGCCTTTTGATCTATCTGCATGCCCCACAGAAATGGGGTAGAAGACAAAGGATCCATGTTTGTTGAAGGAGCCGCCAATGTGTGGATCCCAGCAAGGCTACCTGCCTAGATTTGGCCACAAGTTTTCTAGAGAGGGAGAGGGAGGAACAGAGAGTGGGAGAAGCAAATGGCTGGAGTGGACAGCTGTTTCTTGGCAGGGACTCTCAAGGGACATGCAGGGTGAGCCTGTTTAAACAGAGCTTGGGCTTTTCTGGAAGGAGTGGCAACCAAAAGGCTGCAGCTGCTGTTGCTGCTGCTGTTTGCATTTTGTTATCCTGGCAAAGGCTGCTGTAAGGGCACTTGGAAGGAGGAGTTTTTAGTAACATACCCCATGCCACTCTCTCTTTATTAACTTTAGCCAAATTACCTCTGGAGGGATCTAATTAAGTTTCTAAGGTCTCTTCAAAGCTGTTGGGCAAAGCAATCTCTAAGAGTACTACACTTTTTTCTCTTAAAATTTCAACAACTTGCCAACTACAGAATGTGTATTAACACCAGGGACATACTTAGAGTTACTCAGCTTGTGCATGACTTCCAGCCCCATCTCTGGTCCCATTGTTGGGAAACCTAAGTAGTGGCTAGGATACTGCGTTCCTGGTTTTCTTTGAACACCTCTGTTGGATCACTTATCTTACCAGCCAGGAAAGATCAGCTAGGAAGTTGTGGACTAAAGAGGACCAGATATTCCCTTCAGAACCGAAAAGTTTATGTAAAAACTTTGCTGACAACTTCTAATGCCCGATGGCTTCCTCTACCACTTTCCAAGACTCATATGCATGTTTGGCAAAGTGCCTCATGAGAAATTCAAACTCTTGCAAATAATCCACTAGCACTTTTATAATGTGCCCTACAGGCTCTGCTAATACTGCACACGATCTTCAGGCTTCTTGCTTTTCCAGAATGGCATTGTGATTGGTTGCCTGCTTGGCTCACTATACCAATTTGTCAGGAGCCCAGTTGAGCTGGAGAGAAAGCTGATTTGCCAGATGTAAGAGTATCTGCTTAAGACAATAAGCCAAAAAGAAAGTATAACACTCAAGCTTTAAATCACTTACTGCAGTAAGATAAGCAAAAAACTAAATTAGAGAAAATTCTGACTCCCCTCTATTACATTTTTTCCCATGGACCAGTACCAGTATACGTTAAGATAGATGAACACAGATATGAGGATTGCCTTACTGTAGAGGAGGTTCTGAACAAAATTCTGTAGTTTTATGGACACAGGAATTTGGGAATAAGAAAAGGTGAGGAGCTAAGAATGTAAGGAATACTGATTCAGAAAGGAGAAAAATAATGTCTTCAAAGTTCCTTCCCTCTCCATCAGCCACGCCCTACCCATGGAGATTTCTGCAGAGGCACCTGAGGAAGGTCTCTGCCAAAGGCACCTGACAAAGAGGCATCCAAATGGAGGCAACTGGGCAAGGAATATAGCTATGTGTAAGAGCATGGCCAGCCAGGGGAGACCAATTCCATGACAGCAACTCCCTTCAGGTACTTTAGTGCATTGGTTGTACAAGTTTGATGTGGGAGAACAGTGTTCCTTTGTGAGGTCTGCCATGTAAAACTTTTGTAATTGCCAATGATGATGCGTGAAAAAAGAACACACAAGTGTTTAGTCAGAAGCGAGACTCCTCATTTTCATATTTTTAAAGGTTTTTTTCTTAGTGTTTGCTCTAGGGATTAACATATACATCTTAACTTTTCAGAATCAGCTTCAGATTTATACTAACTTAATTCTAGCTAGATATAGAAATTTTACTTCTGTGTAGCTGTACTCCCTTTACCGTATTTTGTGATATTATTATACGCGTTAAAGAATAAAGGTTACAAACCCAAGAATCCATTGTTATAATTATTACTTTATATAATTTTATGTTTCTTAAAGAATCCAAAAGAAGAAAGGAGAACAAATATGTATTTACAGCTATTGCTATGTTAACCTTCTTATTTTTTAAAGCTGGTTATCATAATTTGTTCCTATGAATTCAAGTTAACATCTAGAGTAATTTTCTTAGCCTGGTACAGCTTTGCTCATACCCATCTCCTTTGTGTTGTTATTGCTAAGTATATTGCCTTTCTATATGTTATAGTCCTAACAACATATTATGTATATATTGTTTTATACAATTGCTCTTTACATCAGTAAAGAAATGAAAATAAATATGCATGTATGCAGAATTTCAGTAGCAAAAAGAATGATTTAGAAAACCTGAGAAACAGGTTTCAAGAATTTCTTGAAACATACTCTTAATCTCACATAAATCTAATAAATGATATCTTTAAAAAGACTGGAAAGATAAGTACTGCATCTTATACTCATTTAAGCTACAATGCACTAGTGTTTCCTACAAGTGTAAAAGTAAGTAGAATTCTGGTGTGCTTCTCGTTTTTAATGGAAAAGCAAATTACCTATTTAATTGTTCTGTCAGCAGTAGAACATACTTCATAAAATAATAGGAGTCAATACTTTTCAGTCTTATTCATAGGTGGCCTCTGCGTGAGCTAATAAATAACCACTATCTAGAGTTACTGGTACTTAAAGAGTGGGACATTTCAATGAACTGTTTCTTCTGCTTCTTCTAAACCATTATTTATTTATAGACTCACTTGAACTGCTTGATTTGAATAAACTGCTCCATTAATTGATTCAATAGTATCAGTAGTGATCTCATCTACTTGTCCTATATCACATTAATTTACTATGTCTTCAGTTGCCACAGTCTGTCCTGGAGAATCTGATCCTAATGTGTCATATTTATTCGATGGTACAGAAAAGTTGAAGATGGGAAAAAATATAACCCCAACAAAGTAGTCCTCAGGGCACTTCCAAAGGAAAGATTATCTTTTCAGTGTCCATTTTGTTTTATGTGTTGATTTGGCATTTCATGACTTCCTGCTTTTAAGATACTTGTTTGTTAGGCTTTTCTCCTGCTCTTAGTATTGATGTGATCAAACTATTATCCATACCACGTCCAATTCTACTTTGTTTCAACAGCTTTTCTCTCCTTTGAATATGCTTCCTTTAATGATTTTATAAATTGAAGTTAACAACCTGGCTTCATTCTTTGGTAGATTTTCTCCTCCTGAAGGCAGGCTATCACCAAACAGAATATTTCCTCTTTGCTCTGGCAGGACATTGTGTTTGGATTTTATTTAAGTAAGAAGCTTACCTTGTTCTCAGCATCATCTTTTAAGGGTGCCACATGTAAAACTGTGATGACAGAAAAGTATCCTCAGGCTCTGGCAATGTTCTTTAAAACCATTTTTTTTTTAAATTTAAATATAGTTGGTATACAATGTTATATTGGTTATGTTAGTTTCAGGTGTACAATATAGTGATTTGACATTTTTATACCTTACAATGTGATCACCCCTAATTCTACTAATTATTTTTAATGGTCTTAACTGCTCAGTGTACATTATCTTTCCTGCTTACCCCACAGTGGCAACAGAACCGGCTTTTTCAGCCAGTTACAATTTCTCACCTATTGATGTGTCATACTGCATAAATAAGGCCCCACATGGAAAGCCAGGGAGTTTCTTTTGATAACTTTTTCCCCGGTACATGGACCTATATCATAAGGCTTCAAATTTCATGTACTTGACATCTCTGATCCTCGTATGGCCTCAAAAGCATGGCTATGAGTTCCTCTGCTCTTGTCTGATATGTCCCCCAGCCAGTGGGAAAACCTGTACACCCAGCTAGTTCCCTATGAACCAGACCAGCTACAACCCACCTAATCCTCAACCTAACGGGTTTCATTTCCTTTCCAGACTGCAAAATTACTCCAACAAACCAATCCCATAGGAACTAAGGGTCACCTCAACCTATTGTTACTACTAAGCCTGCCTCCTGCTTATTTACTTTGTTCCCAAGTGCAACCCTCATGTGGCCCTGCGTGGATTGCCATATTTTCCTTCAGGGCTGTATATTTGATTAATAAACATAAGTATTTGGTGGTGTATATTATGTGTTTGACTATCACATACTATTTAGTGTGGAGACTCTCACCAATGGAGTTAATAGAAGTAAGTAAAAACCAGTGAGACTTGTTTCTTTGCATGTCTCATAATTTGTTGTGGTAAACTGCACATTCTAGGTAATATAGTAAATCTGGGTACTGGATTCCTCTCTGGTGCTTGTTTTATTTGCTCTTTTATTTGTTTAGTGATTAATTGGATTATTTTGGTGAAGTCTATTTCCTCTCCCCTAAAGCATGAAATCTCTCATTTTCCTTCTCAGGGAACCAAGCACAGGCTTGGGTTTGCCTACAGTTGCCCTGAGATAACAGTGTTTTTAGTAAGGCTGGCTTTGATTGCCTCGTTCCCTGACCACACTCAGCTGTTACTCTTTATTAATTGCTGGCTAGAGCATAAGTTTCTCAACAGACTGAACCAATTAGATTTCAGCTCTTTTGATGGGATAATTTTGAGGTCAGTAAGATTTGTTCGGACCCCAAGAGGGCTCTCTTGTTTTTTTTTTGTTTGTTTGTTTGTTTTTTTCTGGTTAATTATAGCTTACCTACAGTTTCACTTTTATTTCTAATGATTCTACCAATTTCTTCTTAATTGCTTTCAACCATAATGATAGATCTTGAACTCAAAAACTACCATTATTTTTTTAGAGAGTCATAGGCTTCAACTTTTTCATATTCTGTTGCAAATTTATTCACTTCCTTTTGGGACGAGATAGAGAGCCCTCTGTTTTATGGCCTGCTTCATCCCTTGGGAAAAATCTCTGAACTATGGATCTGAAGCTGAGAATGGGAAGAATGGTGAATTTTTCAATGAGTGACACTTCTGCTTTAGGAGCTTGGCATTCAGTGGAAGGGGTACAGTAATTTCAGGTCTTCTTGTCTTGACTACTAGTGTGGAGACTCTTACCAAATTGGGGCACCAATATTCTCGGTATTGTTGCATTCAGGGTAAACCTATGAGAGGGAAAAGCATGGAAGATGAGAGCCCTCACCTCTGAACTGTACTCACAAGGAACTTAGCCTCCGGA
>NW_006429686.1:299191-299622 GCF_000325575.1 Pteropus alecto | reverse complement strand
TCCCTCTGGGCTCTAAGGGAATAAGGAGCCCTGTGACTTTGGCTGCATCAGAGTGGCATTTCTGTTTTGTTGACACAGGAGTAAGGAGGGAAGTCACAGGTCTTGATTCAAATGCCACAGATTTCCACTATCTTTAACAAATGTTAGTAGATTCTCTTAAATATTTCTTCACTTGCTGCATGCCCTTATGACCATTTCCAGATAGTTTGCAAGGTTTGTTTTTAAAAAAAAAAAATCATTTTCACCAGTTTCATTGTGGAGCAGATCTACAGAGCTCCTCATGCTATCATGTCCAAAGTGGAACTTCTAGTAATTTTATTAGGCAAATTTTTTTTTTTTAATTTAAATTAACTTCAAGTATACAGTACATTGGTTAGACATCTATATAGTTCATAAAACCATAAAACGATCCCCCCAATTGCACCCTCTCT
>NW_006429686.1:291357-296877 GCF_000325575.1 Pteropus alecto | reverse complement strand
AGTATGATGTTAGCTGTAGGTTTGTCATATATGGCCTTTATTATGTTGAGGTATGTTCCCTCTATTCCCACTTTGCTGAGAGTTTTTATCATAAATGGATACTGGATTTTGATGAATGCTATATCTATCGATATGATCATATGATTTTTATCTTTCAATTTGTTAATGTGTTGTATCACATTAACTGATATGCAGCTATTGTACCAACCTTGCATCCCAGGAATAAATCCAACTTAATCATGATGTATGACATTTTTAATGTATTGCTGAATTCGGTTTGCTAATATTTTGTTGGGGATTTTTGCATCAATGTTCATAAGAGATATTAGCCTATAATTTTCTTTTCTTTGTAATGTCATTGTCTGGTTTTGGAATCAAGGTAATGGTGGCCTCATAAAAGGAATTAGGGAGCCTTTCCTCTTCTTGAATTATTTGGAATAGTTGAGAAGAATAGGTGTTAATTCTTCTTTGAATGTTTGCTAAAATTTGCCTATGAAGTCATCTGGTCCAGGGTTTTTGTTTTTTGAGAGATTTTTGATTACCGATTTGATTTTATTGGTGGTAATTAGTCAGTTCAGATTTTATGTTTTCTCTTGACTAAGTCTTGGGAGATTGTATGCTTCTCAGAATGTATCCACTTCTTCCAGACTGTCCAATTTGTGGGCATATAATTGCTCATAGTATTTTCTTATGATCCTTTGTATTTCTGTGGAGTCCGTAGTTTTTTCTCCTTTTTCATTCTTGATTTTATTTATTTTCATCCTCCCATAGATATTGAGTCATTGTACTTTCATTTTCATTTGTCTCTAGATGTCTTTTGATTTATTCCTTGACCTCATTGTTAGCCCATTCATTGTTTAGTAACATGTTATTTAGCCTCCATGTGTTTATGGATTTTCTAGTGTTCTTCTTGTAGTTGATTTCTAGTTTCATACCATTGTTATTGGAGAAGACACTTGATAATGATTTCAATCTTCTTAAATTTATTGAGATTTGATTTGTGTCCTAACATGTAGTCTATCCCTGAAAATGTTCCATGTGCACTTGAGAAGAATGTATATTTTGCTGCTTTGGGGTGAAATGCTCTGAAAATATCTACTAAATCCATCTGGTCTAGTGTGTCTTTTAGGCCATTTTTTTCCTTGTTGATTTTTAGTTTGGAAGATCTGTCCATTGGTGTCAATAGGGTAGAGATAATGAAGTTTTATCCTTAAGTAGGAGCAGAACAGATTATGACAAGGGGATGATCCTATAGAATCTGGCCTTTAGAAAGCCTTTTTCTCAAACTTACCAAAAAGACTATTTTATAAAGATATTATCCTTTTCATTCCTAAATAATGAAATTCATTTATTAATAAATCTGCTGAAGCAACTTAACACTTAGGAGCTATTCTCAATTTTCTTTGTCATGCATGGAAGGCCATCATTCTATAAATTTGTGTCCCTTATTTCATAGGCTTTGAATAGGGTGAGTATTCTCCATAAGAATTGTGATGGTTAATTTTATGTGTCATCTGACTGGGCTAAAAAAAGCCCAGATAGCTGGTAAAACATTATTTCTGGGTGTGTCTGTGAGAGTCTCTCTGAAAGAGATTAGCATTTGAATCAATAGATTCAGTAAAGATCTCCCTCATCGGTGCTAGTGGTCATCATCCATTCCATTGAGGAACTGAATAGAATGAAAAGGTGGAGGAAAGGTGAATTTGTTCTCTCTGCTTGAGCTGAAGCATCCATCTTCTCCTGCCCTCAGACATTGATGTTCCTGGCTCTCTGGCTTCATACACAGACTGAGATCTACACCATCAGGCCTTCAGACTCTAACTGAATTACACCACTGTCTTTCCAGTTCTCCAGCTTGTAGACAGCAGATTGTAAGACTACTTGGCCTCCATAACCATATAAGCCAATTCCCATAATAAATGAATAAATTCATACCTTCATATATATTCTATTGGTTCTGTTTTTATGAAGAGCCTTGACCAACACAGGAATTAAATGCTAGGAACAGCTGAGCACTAAGGCTGGAGAAATGTGCTTTTATATGACTTTCTAAGAGAAAGCAGAATAAAAGAGAATCTATGTAGTATATCTTCTTTCTACTTACCTCTTCTGCCCAACATTGTTCAGTTTCTAAGGAAAATATGTAAAATGAACAATTTTTGGTTTCCAGGGTATTTTATTCAGCCTTGACCATGGGCATTCACTCACTGGACTATCTATGCTTGGCTGGCACAGAATGCTGCAGGGTTTTACATTTGTAATAGAACTAAAATGCAATGGGCTATCTTTCAAGGGAGTAAACTCTTTACTTGTTACTAGAGCTGTTCATATAAATAATGAATGGCTACTTGTCAGGAACACGATAGAGGAAACCCTGCTCCATATGGTACATTGTATCAGAGATTCTGTGGTCCCCTGAAACTGTGAAATTTCCAGACAACAATTTAAGCTGAAAACAACCATCTATAAAGTCTTTTAAGAAGAATTTCAAGTGCTTTGCTTGAAATCCTTCATTCATTGATTGATCAAAGAACAAACATTTTTATGTATCCATAAGGACCCCCAAAACCCTCACAGTATACTATTTCTGCAAGAGTGGTATTAAAAGGACAGGGACGCTGTCTCCATTGCCTAATTCCAAGACAATCAGAAAGCTGTCCAACAGCGAAGACATTAACCTGTCTTCATCTGTGGTGTGCAGTATGTTACCAATAATTCTGACCAAATGTCACAAAGGAGATATTGCTGGAATTTTTATTCTAATTTTGCAGGGTTCCTCTTCACTTTGACAGACATTCACAATTTGCGTAGGTCACAGATCTCTCTCCAAAGCCTGCAGAAACCTGTCTTTTAGCATTTATAGCATCATCTAGCAGTATCCCTCTTCCTTACCATGTAGGGGAAATGTTCCACTTGCTCTAAAGTTTTTATCTCAGGGACTTATAGCATAGTGCACTAAAAAGGGCATTGGACTATAAATATGAAGATCTAGTGTCATAGACTCTGAATCTCAGTTTTATCATATAAAACATGGAGGTGATTACACCTATTCGTTAATGGAACAACGCTGATAGAAGGGAACCCTTGTCTGTCCCAGCTTCCTGGCTCTGGGGCTTCACCCCTTCTCATTCCCTCAGCCCCATCTGGTTTCTCAATCTCCTATCTGGAAGAGCTACTGTAACTACCACTTCTAGCCACCAAAGGGCCTCAATTCTCATGGTCTAATTATGGAATGTGCCTTTTTATGGACCTAATTGTTTCCCGGAATTCAGACAAGCCAGGCGGATATTTACAAACTGAACCTTCTTGGGAGGATCAGTGTAACAAAGGGGGAGCACACAGGAAGCAAAACTCCACTGAGGGATGGTGTCATAGTGCAGTAATGGATAGACCTCTACTTCTACACTGGAGTCCTAGCTGCCACTTGCTATCTTGCCCTTCAGTGGGGCTGTGGTAGTTGGCCTCTAGTTATGTTCTGCCTCTCTGCTCCTGTTCCCATGGGATGAAAATCTGGGGACTTGTACAAATGGTGAATGGTAGCCTCTGTAGTTGTGCAGGGTACAGAGAATCTGTACCCTACCAGCACTCCAGCTTCTGTTCCACACTGTGTGGATTCAAGCAATCTTACTGGCTCCCATTTAGCATGTCCAATTAACATTGCTTGAAGGGTGAATTTATGGGCCTTCTGTTTTACAATATTAGGTAGGGGAAATATTCTCCAGTTAGATATAATGTCCATCCCCATAATACAATCAGGTAAAAGAGACACAGCGACTCTACATAAAGCATATTCAAACACAGTGATTTTCCTACAAACTTTACCTTGATTCCATTAACTCTTCCATTCCTAACTGTAGCCTCCATTAGGACTTCATCAACAGGTTTTGTTTTTTACAATACTAGGTAGGGGAAGTCTTCTGCAGTATGACATAATATAATATCCATTCTCATAAAATATCCAGGTAAAGGGGACACAACTTCGTTATATAAAGACTGTTTAAACATTTCAACTTTCATAATCTTATCAACTCTTACATTTGAATATTTTCTCAGTCTAATTGTATCATGAGCCAGGTCTTCACCAGTGGATTTTGTTACCACAGAGCATGAGGTTTCTATATCAAGAAGTCCTGGAAACTTCTCTTTTCCACACCCTGAGCATTTGACCAACTCTTGTGCAAAAGGTTTTGGGTCCTCAGTAAGGAGTTGAGCCAAGGGTTCCCGGTCGATTTTTCAATCTTTAATTTGATTAATCTCCCTAACTACTGCCCTTTGTGTTTCCTATTTGCTTTGCTCCTATCAATATTTGCTTTATTCACTTTACTCTTTAATAACTATTAATTTTTTTTTCACCTGGCTTAACCCAGTCTCCTGATTCTCTCCTCAGCCTTTCGTCATTCTCTCGTTAATTAACCTAATATTTTTATTAACATCTGTAAGAATCATGAGAGGAAGCTGAGACAGCACATTCTACAAGGCTTCCCCAACCATTCCTTGGATTTTCAGCCTTAAGATTATATAGGGCTCCCATGTGAAAGGGCCTCCCTTGACTACAGCATTCACCATGACCAGGGGAATGGGTATACTCAGTGGGTGACTATCCTGGTAATCATAGAGCCAGTCCCACATGGCTTGCATATGAAGCATATCAGCTGCTTCAACTGGGATGCTCCACTTGTCATTCATAAGGGGAGATGGACAGTCCCTCTTCTTAGGGTAAACAGACCTTACAATAGCTTTTATCTAGTCCACCAGGCTAGCTGTTATCTGTAACCTCCTATGTGTCTGGATTACATATAGCCACCTGTGATTGTTCCATAGTGAGCTGTGAGTTCTGCGTCTACCTAAACATTATATTATATTCTGTAGCATTCAAAACCAAAGATACAGCCCCAACATGCAAGAAATTCTTTGACATCAGCTGGAGGTCTTACACTGATGATTTGTAAATATTTTCTACAATTCTGAGTGGTGCTAACTTTCATTCTCTTGATAGTGTCTTTTGATGCCAAAGAGATTTTAATTTTGGCGTAGTCTAATTCATCTCTTTTTTTCTTTTGGTGCCAATTCTTTCAGTGCTACACCTAAGAAATTATTATCACATCCAATGTCATAAAGCTTTTCTCCTATTTTTTTTTTCTTCTAAGAGCTTCATAGTTTTAGCTCTTATGTCTAGGTTTTTGATCCATTTCGAGTTACTTTTTGTATATGATATAATGCAAGAATAACTTGCTTTTTAACATTTTATGTTTGCATTGACTATCAAGCATGTAAGTGACAATATTTTATAGGAATTTGAATATATGATGTCCCCTTCTCTGCACAGCACATTTCTACTCTTCCTTTAAGACCCTATCCAGCTGTTATGAAAATTTCAGACACTAATTGAGGAGAAAACTTTCAGAAGTTTAAGCTCATAAAAGATGAGGTCTTGGAAGTGCCCATCAGATTTGTGGGTTAGAAGGCTCATTGGTGATCACTGAGAAAGCAGAAGGCTGAATGCCATGTATAGAAGTCAAG
>NW_006429686.1:289462-291337 GCF_000325575.1 Pteropus alecto | reverse complement strand
TCCAAAGGCTTTGATATGAGGACCTGTCTGCCTTTTATTTTGATAGACTTGTCAGCATTTCACAAGTGTTTTGATGATGAAAGAGGTCCAGGAGATTTGCATCTCCAACTTTACCTCAAAGAGGCCACCCTCTTGCCAGGAAAGGATGTTATAACTGTCAGTGGGTAGGATTTACAGGCAGACAAATTTTGGCATAGACTAAGCTCTAATGCAGAAATCATCAGAGTCAGGTAGATTTAGGAGGTCAAATCCCAGCACTGCCACTCAACAGCTCTGTGACCTTGGACAGGTCACTTTTTCTAATCTTCAGTTTCTTCATCTGTAAAATTAGATTTTGCGAGGATTAAATGAAATTAAATTAGTTAAGACACCAAGAGTAGTTACACAGTAGAATCCAATAGTGACACAGTAATTGTTAGAGAAGACTTGATAAAAGAGAAATAATATTCAGAACACGCTAAAAATGGAATGAGGTCCCCATCAGTGGGTTTGTACAAGAACAGACTACATGATTGCTTAGTGGGAACTTTATGGAGTGGATTCTAACGGTTTTGATGTTAAAGTCCTTTCCAATCTGCAATTTTATAATTCTAAGAATCCTAAACAATAGAACTGAAGACACAAAGGATGTTACTGAGGCAACTCTGTTAATAGTGGAGGCTTTATGCCCAAATAGGGTCTTTTTGGAGCAATTGGCCTAAGGGCAAGGATAAATACCATCCAAGGGACTATGTGAGTGGGAGGGGGAGGTGGGTGGAGTACTATGTAGTACTGTCTCAGATTTGAGAGCACACTGCCAGCTGTGCTGTCTACTGCTGCCATTTGGCATCCTGCTTCAGCACTGTATGCATATTCTTTCAATAATTAAATAGGCCCCTGAAGTGACTGCATGTTCATTTTCCCCCTTTACTCAGTCAGTGGGGCATCCCATCCCATTCTTATTTATGTTTTGGGAATTTTGTCTTAATTGACTCCCATTTCGAGAGAAGACTTTAAATGTTACAGTGAGAAAGAATGTTTCTTGATTATCTAGACTTGCGTGTATGTGTGGCTTACAATATCTTTTTCAGTTTGGCCTCCAAAGCTATATCCATGATGCTTCTCCCCACTGTGCCCTCTTCTTACCACAGCTACTGACCCAGACTTTTGCAATAGCCTTCTAATTCGTTTTTCACCTCTGCTGTTCATTCCCTCTTTAAACCTTTCAGCATCCAAACCGTTTACTATCTGACTCCAATCTACCCTTCTAGCTTGCTCCTCCCCACCCTTCCTGTCGTGCACACTCAGCTCCAACCTAATAGGGCTACTGGCCTTTCCCTGAGCAACTGTCTCTTCTAGATATTCAGTTTTCCTTCTTCTGCCCAAATCCCATCCTCTCTTTAAAAGCCAATACCATATATCTCCCAGAACCACCTCTGAGAGCTCGAGCTATGTGTGGACTGTGTGGCTTTCTTTGTGCCCTGATCACATAATACCATTTATTAGAGTTCATTCTCTCTCTCTCTCTCTCTCTCTCTCTCATGTGTGTATGTGTCTCATTTCCCTTGAAAGTCTGTAAGCTTTATTTCTCATATCAGTAGCCACATTCTCTCCACATTCCTTCTAATTTTAAAAACAAACTATTTTTGTCCACCATAATTTATATCGTGAATCCCTACCCCGTTTAACAACTAAACAAATAAATCTAATCAGGGGTTGTGTAGGTTATACTGCAAAGTAATTTTAATAGCTCACATCCTAAAAGACAAATTACAGAAGTCATTTCATGTACTAATTGACATTATAGAAATCTGAGTGGGGAAAAAAATCAGACTACACGAGCAATTCCACTGAATGTTTTCAAGGTGTTCTTAATCAGCAAGGAGTCACATTTGC
>NW_006429686.1:284320-289414 GCF_000325575.1 Pteropus alecto | reverse complement strand
CTCTCTCTCTCTCTCTCTCTCTCTCTCTTTTTGTAAATGTCAAACCCAAGACAAACCCAAGAGAGAAGTTTATTTGAACTATTTATTTGATTTATTTCTTTGCTTGTGAGCCTGACTAACTAATGCCATTTGGTTGTTCTTGTGTATTATGAGACTTTAAAGAAATGAACAATTCTCTAGTTCGTTCTTCAGGATGTGGGCATATTGCATCCATTAAATCTCTTGAATTTACAGAGTGGGCTAGTATAGAAATCAGAGATGAGTCTAGTGTTCATTTGGACAGCATCGATTTCCATAAAAAAGATGACAAGTACCCACCACAGCTCTTCTGACAGCTTCCATATTCCTCATGTTGTTTGTGAGAACACTGGTCATTACAGTGAATTGGTTTCTGTAGACTTTGATTCTCCCACATTGAGCATATTGAGTTGAGGTGGAGCAGAAGGGGTCAATATGCCTTACTAGACAAACAGCCACCAAGGCTGTGTTTGTTAATACTGACAGGACTAAAATAGAGCGAAGGGCATTTGGAACAGGGTGCATACATATTCAAATGCTTAAACCTATTCCAAAAGCTATAAGATCTGGAAAAGCTTCACTGTGGACTTAATAGATTCTATTTAGGAGTCAGCTGTGGAAATGGATTCAGAGTGACCCTTCTTGTGTTCCATTAAATACAAACATGTTAAGAGAGCTTATTTCTACTGAAACATATTATCATGACATTTTATTTATGCAAAATTTCAATTTGGATTTATTAAAAAGAAATGGAAATGCTTGCTTCAGCTTAAGGGTTATGTCTGGAATGTAATTTGTAAAATATACTCCCTATTCCAGCCCACTGGCCAGAAATGACCACCCTATTCCAGAGGACAAATGATAATCCAATCCTCACTGCAGCCCTGTAAGGTAGATATTATTAGTCTTTCCATTTTCCAGCCAGGAAACAAGATGATATAGTAGAAGTCAGACCTTAACCTCTGGAGCCAGATTGCCTGGGTTTGAATCCCAGATCTGTCACTTACTAGCTGTGTTATCTTAAGCAAGTTATGTAAATTCTCTGCACCTCAATTTCCTCATCTCTTGAGTGAAACAATACTAGGACTTCATTATAGGATAAAATGAGTTAGTTAGTGGAAAGCATCTAAAACTATTGCCAAGCACACAGTCAATGTTTGAAAAATGGAACATCTGGAGTTAAGTGGGCATTTTCTGGCCAGTCAATAGAAAAAGTGATAAGGAAAACTATGACTCACTAAAGCAGGCTAGAAGGAAAAAAAACGTGGGTCACTGGAGCTGGCTGGTCTTATCTATAGTTCCTGAGATGAGCTGGTGACTCCGGTTGGGGACGAAAGCAGGCATATATAAGGGTTGGAAAACACAGTCCAGGAGAAGCTAATGCCTGGGATGTGTCCCAACTGTGAATGCCCCAACTTAAAGCTTCTGAAATCCAAGAGATGAGCAAAGGCCCCTCTCTACAGAGGCTCCATGAAGAGTTTAGCACCCTGAGAAATAAACAAACTACTAAGCTCAATGAATCACAATAAATTCATTTTTAAACTACTACTTTACCCTCTTAATTTAGAAGTGACAATTTATAAAACAACTGACTATTCATCATAGTTTTCCTTTGGGAGAATTGAAGCACAGTAAGGGTATCAAACACCTGAGTTCAATGGAATCACTGTCATTTTACCTTATAATTTCTAATGAGTGGACTTGGTGTTTCATTGTCATCACAGAAGCTAAATGTTTCAAATATAATTTTGTTCAAAGTTCCCCATCCATATTGAACTAACTAACTAATGTTTCCACTTTACTTTTCCATTGCATTCTCAAGCAGTTTCTATAGCAGCAGTTTCAGCACTTATACCTTTCTATCAGCAGCTATGCCTCAGATATTCATGTGGATACAGACTGGTTTACATTGCAGCACGGGACAAAATGCAGAATTTCCTTATGTATCTGGTTGGCTCTAATGAGGGATAAATTATTTAGAACAATCACTCTCATGGAAAACAAAAGGAAAATTTAGCTGAACATAATGTATGTTGGCTTGAGTAAGGCTCAATCCCATGCCCCTCACTTGGAGTTGGATTCCAGTTTCTGACCATCCAAACAGTTTCACAATGCATACTGAAAGGTATAGCCCCATCCAGCAACATTGCCAATAAGTGAGACATCATAAGGGCCCCTTAGTACACAGAAATCCACCAGGCCACTGAGTTCCTAAACTCAAGGTGATCCTTCATTCATTATTATAACCATATATACTGAGAAAATGCCATGTGCCAAGCACTGCACCATGCACTACCAGACACATGATTTGCCCCCAGGGAAATGATTGTTTAGTAAAAATATAGATGATGAAACAAGGGATTCCAATACAGTGTGGTACTGTGATAAACATAAGAAGGGCTCCTAAACCAGGCTTGAAGTTTTGCCAAGAAAATTGGGTGGCTGGGGCAGGGGTGAAAGGAAGAATTAATCTTCACACTTTTATATCTTTTCCTCAACCATGTCCCAATCTATAAACAATTTGGATTTTCTGAGTAAACTTTTTAATACCTTTGCTTTTTCCACTGTGATCCAAGCCACCATCATCTCTCAGGATTACTATAGTAGCTTCCTAACTGGCTTCCTCACTCCCAGTTTTGTATCCTAGGGCAAATATCATTGACTCCATTCCAATCCCTATCACATCAAGCCTTACGGCATGGTAGAGATTGGAAAGCTAGTCTACATTTTCTGAATTCCCACACTTATGGCCTGAATTACACAGATAACTTAGTTTCTTCCAAGTAGATAAACCTGTATGAGATTTGGAAGGGGAAGTAAAGTGTGGTCTGTGGTTTCTGGTTTCTGCTAGTGAGCATGGTCTTGGAAGCTTGTGCTTCTACAGCAGCAACAATAATAGAGGTCCCAAGGTACACTTCCTAGTTTTGTGGGTATCAAAAGGCAATGCATTGTACATCTATTTTGTTTATATAGATAGAGAATGAGGTCACATGGTCTTGAAGCTAAAATTTGTGATGATCTCAGCAGAGGCAGAGTAGTCCTGAAGCCAGCTATTAGGGCAATGACTTCCTCACTCTCCACCCTCAGGACTATACTAGTTCTGTGGTGTTATTGAGGGAAATAGTTCTGGAAATTCAACATAGAGTCTATTTTTCTGGCTCTTTCAACACCTTTGTAAGCACCTAATCCCCCTTTCTTCTTAAATGCATTAAAGTGATTTCTTCTTTCTGTAACAGATTCCTATATTCTGCTCTCTATACAGATGGTAAAGGATTTTTTTTTTTTTCATTGAAAACAAGATCCTATAACCTCTTTGCTCAAAATCCTCCAATGGCTTTCCATTCCACTTACAATAAAACCAAGCTCATAATTTCCTTCTTTCCTACCCTGGATCCATTTCCTAAAGCTCTATTTTCCTTCTTGCTGTTCCTCAAGCATACCAATGACAATCCTGCCTTAGGGCTTAGTGTTTACTATTCTCTCTACCTGGAATATTCTTCCTCCAGATGGATGGATGCTCTATTGTTACTCCACCCCAGTCATATCTTTCTAATCTAAAGTTGCCCAACTTCACTCTCCACATTTACCTTCTATATTTACTTTCTGCAGAGCATGCATCACTCTCCAAGGTTTCTTGTTTGATTTTTTATACATCATCTGTCTCTCTCCACTAAAATATAAGTTCCATGAGGATAGATACCTTGTCTATTTTTCCCCAGTGGTTCCATGAGAAAATCAGTGACCCATAAATAATTGAAAAATTCCTAGAGATTCGGGAAGAAGATAAAGAAATATAAGAGACTGGGTATTTTTGAATGTTTCTGAGTTGTTCAGGGAGTTTTAGAAAGCAAAACATCAAAGACTGAAAAATTAAATCACCTGAGAATGGTGGTAATTTCTGAATAGTATTCTTGTAATTATGAGATAGAAGTATGCAATCAATGTGAAGAACAGACAGCCTTGTATCTGCACTGAGTGTTATTACATCATTGACATCCTATTAGAAGGCTAGTTCATGACTTGTCGTGCAACTACTTGGGATTTCCTTCTACAAAAGCATGTGTTACTCCCCAGATGGCCTGTTTGGTCATCTGGGGAGTAATACAACAGGGTCTTGAGGTTCAGATCATATTAGGGGGCAAAACTGCATTTTGCAAGCCTCTGTTGTATATTTAGCCTAGCACTACACATTCTAGGATGGGAGTAAAAATGGGAAAGACACAACCCTTTCCAGCAAAGGGGAAAGAGAAATGAAATACTCGACAATGAGGGTCAAGAAGCTGACTAGAAGAGCACCAACCTGTAGGAATCAGATAGGGTAGAAGTTCTGGAGAGGGAAGAGAACAGAAAGATGGAGAACCAGAAACCATGACACCAGTGAATGGGAAACCTCAAAGTGCTTTGGAACTAGGGCAGAAGTCAAGTCCAGTTTGGGACTGAATTGGCCAGACATTTTTTTATTTCTTAAGCCAGAACCAAAATAAGTATTAACACCACAATGTTGCTTTTCTATGTCCTTGGGTCACCTGAATTAGAATCTCCAGGGGGTACTTGTTAAAAATGAAGACCTTCACCTGCTACATCTTCTACTAGGATGGCTCCGAAGATTCTGCAAATCAGCAGTCTGCTTTCTAAGTAAATTTTAAGTATACTAAGGTTCGAGAGTCACTAATATCACAACCAATGAGCCCAAGGGTGAAGTGATAATTTGCCAAGTGAGAAAATTCTAGAATGGGTATGCTGTCATGAATGAAAGCAGACTTTCTCACGTGTGTGTGTGTGTGTGTGTGTGTGTGTGTGTGTGTTTAAAGGTAAAGTTAGTGCAAACAAGGAAAATTCTGTTAGATCATCTTTGCATAAAGCATATTTTAATATGAGAAGGTTCATTACACCATAATTTGCAAAAGCAGAAAACTGTAAACAAGCCACATGTTCATCAACAGGAAAGTAAATATACTATGGGGTTTTTATATGATGGATAACTATATAGCAGTAAAAATTGACTTGTAAAGTTGTGCACATCAACATGAATAAGTTTCACACACAAAATTCGGGGGGAAAGAAAGAAGCAAAAAA
>NW_006429686.1:276055-283968 GCF_000325575.1 Pteropus alecto | reverse complement strand
TCTTCCACATACATAAAATAGTTCAAAATTTTTACGGAAGTGATAGGGTCTAAAATCAGACAGGAAAAATGGAGAGGGGGTGCACCAGAGTAAATAATTAATTGAGTAAGGAAGAGGGAACAACCAACTTATAGGGGGCCTCTTAGAACAGTTTTAAGCTCATTTTTGTCATAGATTTGGTGATGGAATCAATGAAGCCTTACATTCTAAATAAACATACATAATTCATTCCTTAGACATCTGAGAAATAAAAATTTCATGCCTCAAAACTGATCCTACCATATAACGTGATTCACAGGACTTGAAAACGGCATGTTTAATGAAACGCCATTGTCTGAGAATTCTAAAATGTGTACTCATTCCTTGAAGTTATAAACATCTAAAAATAGGGAACTGAAAGTAAAAGTTAATCTTCATTTCTAACATTCGTATCATCAGAACATTCCCAACTGGTACAGAAAGATGTTTCCAACTCTGACACTCACACTAACCCCCTTTTTTCTCCCTGTGGTCACCCTCCAGATAGTGGAATAAAAGTAAATTTTCATCATATTATTTCTAATGACTGAGCCATAATCAGGAAACTATCAAAACATCTTAACCTTTCCTGAGTGAGGCAGAGGGGAGCAATACAGGCCGTTCCCTAGAAGAAGCACAAAGTGTTCAAGGCTGAAGGACTCACTGACAGCATATTTTATACATGTGAAAACAGAACAACCCACAAACATCCAGAGATACAGGAAATGCAGGAAATATCCCTGATCTGATTTAGGGACAAGCTCTCAGGGACACAGAGAAGCCTGTTATGTTAGAGCTATAGCAAACCCCTCAGGGCAACAAGTCTAGCTTCTGCACAGGGACATGGGAGGATAAGTGAAACCCAGAAAAGGGAAAAGTCTTCACCGATACCTCCCGCTAAACAGTTGCACAGGTGAGGCTACAGTCTTTTCCTACCTCCAACTCAATGTTCTTTGTTGTTCCAGAGTTTAAAAATTCCAGAAAGAACCAGGGATATCGCTATTCTGAATGTTAGAGCTAGAAATATCCTTAGAAATCATTTGGTAAAATTGTTTCTTTATGTTGGTGGGAAAACTGAGACTCAGAGAAGAGAAGTGACTTATAAAACTCATAGACTGAAGCTAAAACTTGGTGGGCACTTTCAACACTTCACTTAGCAATATTTTTAGGCTTTTAACTCAAAACTCTCAATTTTTAGTACCAATCTGTCTAAAGGTCAAGGATTTTTAGTTACAGGTGACAAAAACACCTCTCCAACTGTCTTAAGCCCAAAAGAAATTATTGGTTTACATAACTGGGAATCTCAAGGGTATATCCAATGGTTCAAATGATTAACTCACTTTTTTTCTCTCTCCTTTCATTTTTCAGTTCTTCTTTATTCTTAGGCCTTATTCTCTCCTATTATGGATGAGATTTCTCTACGTAGACAAGATTTACATGGTACAATTTTAGCAACTTAAGTGGAACAATAACAATCTATAAAGGACTTATATCTCAGGAAACAGCTCTGATAAATCCTTGTTTGGATCATGTGCTATCACATAGACATGTGCTTAATTAGGATGGCTCTCACCACTTTGTTCCCAACATGTTCTTGCCACAGAAAGGACAAATGTCAATTCATTCCTTTGGTAAGGCAAATATTGTCATGCTATGCATAACTAAATTCAAAAGCAAAAGGAAATGATAAGTGAGAAAGTAAGAGAACAAGGAGCATCACCTATGCTTTATCCTTACAGATCTGGAATAAAGGGTTGGATCTTTTGTTTGAAAAAATAACAGGATATATTGCATTAGATATGCAGCCAGTGGTTCTGCTTCTTATTCATTGTATGACATCAGGCAAGTTACTTCCTCACACAAATAAAGTAATTGCCCCTCTTCCCCCTCACATTTTCTCATCAGATCAATGAGGATGAGAATCTTAGTGGAGTCCACTACAAAAGGCTATGGTGACTATGACTACCATACTGTTCAGCTCCAGGGAAGGGTGGCAGTCTCATTTAAACTTGAATGCCAGGATGATGAAAGTAATGCTGATCAATGCATGACTATATATGGTGGCCCTGGTTACGACAATCCAATGAAATGATGACTGTGAAAGCATTTTGTAAGCTATAAAATTTGTCAAAATTTGACAAAGGCATTGTATTTGCCCTCAAGAAGTTCACATTCAAGTTCTATCAGAGAAGCAGATCTACAGAGATCTTTTTATACATGGATTTCTCACAGGATTTGACAATTGCAGGGACTGGTTAAACAGTCTCTGTAAAAATATTATCTTTGTAACTAATTCTTTATATTAAAGCCCACAAGTCAGGCAGCAGAGAAGAGAAGATGAACGAAGGTGGAGGGAGAGCAAGAACAAGGATGGCACCCACAAGCATGTGCTGGAGCTCGCTCGCAAAGGTGAACTGAAACTGTGTCCATTCTTGTTGCCTTAGACCTTGATAGTACAAATATTCTGGAGAGGGTGAGACCTTTTGTCACTGAACTAAACATGTCCTGGTCCAGCACTCACAGAAGCTGAAATAGGATCCAGGGGAAGATAGAGTAGTTCCAGGCCTGACTGCTGCCTTACACTAATGAGGTGAGATAGCAGATAAGTGATAATGTTTCTGAATTAAAAAAAAAAAAAAGATTGCTTCTTCCCTTCTGCTACATAGATCTCCCACAGAAGTCTCTCTTGTGGCCCACCCTAATCTAGAGAAAGGGAATTCTGGGCAATATAGCTTATCTTAGGCAATTTGTCACATTGTAAAGCCAAGTTATATGTGGAGAAACTGGTGGGAAATACTGTATTATTGGAAGGGTGAAAGGATTTCAGGCACAGGGGATAGATAGGTTGAGCAAGGGCATGGATATGAGGTATGGGATATGTTTGAGAATCAACAAGTAGCCTATTTTTTCAGGCATTTCAACTCTACGAATAGGCAGACATAAAACTGTAAAGGAAGTTTAGGGCAATACCAAGTGACTCTTGAATGTCAGGTAATGAAATTATACCATGTAATAGGTGGAAAAATGATTGAAGGTTGCCGAGTAGATGAATGACATTTTTGGAATTTTAATCTGTCAGTGGATACCGGATAAATCAGATAAGTGCCAGAGTGTAGCAAGAGAGAAGTTTAGTGCCAAACAGAGGACTTGAGATTGTTTTTGGTCCATCTCAGCCCTCAAATATAAAAGGGCCATGGGAGGGGATGAGAACTACTCAGCTGCTCCATGGCACACAATTGTCAGCTCTTCTGTTATGAGTGATCCTTCAGACCCTCTGACTCTAGTTGCAAATTACTCCTGTCTCCTGAATACCCCTCCTCATAACCAAGAGGTCTTTTACAACCATTAGTGGTTGTTCTGAAAATGAGAGGGGCAAGTTTTTCCTGAGATGATGGGTGCCCAGGAACATCTCAAGGGGTTATAGGATGCTGGCTGCACTTTGGGGCCAATTAAGCTCTGTTCTTGGAAGCAGAAATGGATACACTTTCACATTAAGGGGAAAGAAGATGAAAGCATAAGGCCTCTGCTGGTTTAAGACTTTACAATAGCTCTTCAGCTCCCATGTCAGCAGCTGGTGAATAGCAACCACCTCCCTGTCTGATCCACCACACTTAATGTGTAATTGGAAAGTCCAAATAGAGCAGCATCCCAGCCCCAGCACAGAAACTTGTATTCAGGTCCACAGATCCTGAGTCCTGGATCTAATCTTACTAAATGTAGGACCCTGGACATCCCCTCTTCCTCCTAGGGCCTCAGTTTCTTCATGTGCACAGTTGAAAGAAAAACAATCCCTACATTACCTAACCAAGCTGCAGAAAGGTCTCCATGAGATGACACTTGTGAAAGCGCTTGGTAAACCGAAGAGCTGTGCTCAGGGGATGATTCATCATTGTGGTTATTATAAAAGAATCTTCACTGGCCTGAGTAATACTGTGGTTACAGTAGTGCTTAATAAATAATTCCTGGTGCCATGGCTGCAACTGACTATTTGATCTATGAGGAAAAATGTGTAATTAGAAAAAGAGACTTGGTAACACATTGTGAAGTAAAAGTTACACAGGCCATTACTGAGCGACCTGGGGAAGAGGAATTATTCCCACTCCATTAGCCCCTCACTACCTGTTTTGGACATTTCTCTTTTTGGCATTTGCTCCTCTGCCTGTTCTCTTTTCTTCAAGTGAGTTCATCTCTCCATCCACTCCCTGAACTCCTCTCCATTCTATCTTTCTCCGAAACTTTCTCTCCTCTCTCATTTCTTTTATTTCTTTATTTCCTAATAAACTCTCTGCTTTGCCTGCTTTTATCTCTCTCTGCAGTTTACTCTCTGTCTCTCTTTGTCCCTCTCTCTGCTTCCCCACCCCCATCTCTCTCACACATTTTATAAAGCAGTTCTCTCTACCTAGAGGCTCAAGAAGGAGAACCTTCCAGCCAGTGTTGCTAGGCAGGCCAATATCACATGGCCGATCCCATTTTTTCTATCTGTGTCACCTTCAGAGCTCTGCTACTCGGATTCCATACAAAAGCTCAGATTCAGCAGATCTGAGAAAATAACAGGTCTGGTTAGATAACTTACAGTTGGCCAAAGATGTCAGCTTTGCTCTGGGATATCTTAGTTGCTAGAAATATAATAGAGGGAAAAAGCTAAGGACATAAAAACTATCACAAAACAGCATGCATTCCTACATAATGCTCTCCGAAGTAGAGGGTTCTTAACTTGGAGCTCGTACACACACTACGGAGAAGCCACAGGGCTAAAATCTCCTTGTAAAGTCATGCAACAATCAAATATTTATATTTATTTGTGCTTTTTGTTGTTATTATTCTGAAGGTTTCATGGCTCTTATCAAATTTTCAAGAAAGCAAGGCTTTCCAGGGAGTTCTTACATGTCTTTCCAACTCCTTTCGAGTTGTCTGTGCTTGACGTTTTCCACTGCTATCCCTCCTCCCCATGCACAGACTTCCTATTTCTCCACCATGATCTGACCTGCATGGACTGCTTCCATGGGCCCCCTCACAGTAAGGTTTCAAGTTGGTTTCAGCCAGTGGGAGGCACTTCCAGGAGATCAGAGGGAGGGGTTGTAGGAGAGAAAGGAGAGAGTAATTATTTCCCAGGCTACTTCCAAGATAGCTTGCCAAGAGTTGGCTTTGCCCCTGTACTGAAGGTCACAACTCCTGTCAGGCAGCCCTCTCCATATGGCTACCATCTCCTTTTGGGTTCTATTAAGTGCACTCTACTCTTACTTCTTCAGACCTAGGGAATGTAAGGACTCCAGCAGTTAATAGGCCCAAGGAACCTTTTTGGTCTTCTTAAGCCCCACCCACAACTCAGTAAGTAGACTGTTTATTAAACCTTCCTCCATTATCCAGTTTGAGAGAGCCATATGTTTCCACTGGAACCCTAAATAATAAATGGAGGCATATGAAATTAGAAAGCGGTGGCTAGAGATAAAGATTTGGAAGTTATCCAAAAGTAATAAGTATTTGAGTAGATATAGCTCTTTTCAAGACTCAACTGTAATGGGCAGAGCATTCTATTTCAGATGACTTCATGTTGTTCCACCAAGTTTCATTGCTAGTAATGAAGAGAGTATGATTATTTTTAGGGTTGCTAACCTTGACATAACAATTTCAGTGAATAAAGTGATGCTATTTGCCTCTACGGTAATGACCACTTGAGCTTAAGAACAAATCTTGTACCAATAGGTATTTCACCAGAGTCTTGATTCTATAGGCGATCTCACATTTCTTTATCATCCCACCTTGCTCAGATGTCTAGGAGTTTGTGAGGGGCCTGGTTTGCTGAATGCTTATAAGTAGGTATTATTCCTGCTAGACACTTGATCAATGAGCAATAGGCTCCTTGAAACATGTCTCTCTAGTACAGGTCACTGATTGGGTTTCTTCCAGTGAAACTTAATGTTTTCTCCCTTCTAATTCCACCACTTTCTATGTGATCTCTCGCCTCTTTCTTCCCTCCCCAGACTGTGGAAAAGAAGACTGGATTACAAAGGCTTTTAAATCTCTGAATTTATCTCTTTTGAAAACTAGATTACAAATAAGAAAAGAAAACTGGATTACAAAGGCTTTTAAATCTCCGAACTTATCGCTTTTAAAAAATTCAAGAACCAAGATTTTGGCACTTACATTCTCTGGTTGCATTCTGACAACATGCCCTGAAGCCATGAGTGACTCATGTCTAGCATTTTGGTTGGAGTTGGAGAGGGCCTTAAGTGAAATTAATGATGCACATAAGAGGGAAAATGCATAAGTTAGGGTTCCGAGACCTTTTCTTGTCACAAGAATTTCCAAAATGAATTGAAGAAGACCACCCTATACTACCTATAGATTGCATGAATATCAAGGGTCCTTTAGAATTAGAAGGCTCTTGCCTTTTTTTTCTGAATTGGAAACCTTTTCTGAATAAGACTATGAGGGATGATTTTATTCACAAAGAACAATATGAATGTTAAGCTCCTCCAATACTAGGGCATAGTAATTTGCATGAGCTCATTCCTCATAGTTTCACTGACTCACCTGGCAAGAAGTATCTGGTCAATTGACTTCATTTAAAGAATGTGAAGAGTTGGAATGAACTCTCTGTATACTGGGCTAATCACACTCATGATATCTAATAATTATTGAGCACTTAATGTTTGCTAGGTACTATGTTAGAACTTTACACATTTTTTTTCATTTAACCCTTCAAGTACCATATGTGATATGCACAATTATTATCAACATTTACATATAGGAAACTGGAGACATAGAGATTAAATAACTTCCCCTAATTCATACCATCTGAGATGGAGCTGAGATTCAAATCCATGAGATCTGGCTCAAGAACTCATGCTCTTAATAACTACACTGTAATACAAACTGTTTTCTCAGATGCAGTGTTTATAGGTCCTCTCATTCATATGAAGTGCATCTACCTTCAAGAAGATTCAGAAAATAGTAAAGGTAACAAAAGAGTAAATAATTTAGATTGAAGTCATTAGATTTAGAAGCTCAATTCTGACTCTATTAGGACAGAAAGATATTTGGGCAGCATAAAAACTGGAGGTGGCAGTGACAACCAGGCAAATAAGTCAGAGAATGATATGGGGTAGATAGATGCAGGTAAATGACTGCCCATGGAGGTGTATAATTAACCCACAAGGGCATCACAAAGCATTCTCTGAAAGGCAAGGTCATATTACTCCAACTGGGGCCTAGAGAGAGTGTCATGCCACAGCATAGTCATTAATAGGACAGGGATGCCTGGAAGTCCCTAGTAATAGGAGAATGCTATGCATAAAACTTTGGCAGAACCGCAATTCAAGCGAAGCCAAGAGTCAAGTCTAGGGGAGTTAAGAAAGGTAAGAAGGAACAAGCAGGTGCTATAGGTCCAAATTGGTCAGCAGGTAGGATCTGGAACTCAGAAAGTCAGAGTGCACAAGAGTAGCATCAGCAAAGTTGAATGTTCTTCCAAGATAGAAGCTATATAGGCTTTTCTCAGTTTCAACCTATCTATCTTTTGAATCAGGTCCTCAGAAGGCAGCAAGTAGGAATTATAGTTAGAAGGTGACAGCCCATCTTTGAGTATGGAAAGGTATACCAAGATTCTCTCATGACCAGATGTGGTGGGAGTCCCAATGTTAATTGCAGTTTATTCATGTTTTACACTCATCTATTATGATTTTAGTCATGTTTATGTCAAAAAGAGAAGCAATTACAGTACTTTTTAATTTTACATCAGGCAGAAAATCAGCCCCCATATCAGCGTTAACATTAGTCTTGGTTTCAGTAGATTAATCCTTCAAGAAGGATAAAAGTGCAATTTTGAGTTTGCCAAGGTTGAGTTAACATGGTTAAGAAGTTGAGTAATAGAGCCGAAAATAAAAATAAAATTTCCC
>NW_006429686.1:275562-275982 GCF_000325575.1 Pteropus alecto | reverse complement strand
GCAGCATTATGTAAGTTGGAGCAAGCATTTAGAAATAAGTGAAGAAATATCCTTCCCCAAACTACATTTTTCTCGGAAAATAGAGTCTAATCTCCCTAATTGCTCTTTGTCTAACTTGGACCTGACCAGCACGACCATCTGAAAAGCCCAATAATCAGATCAAGGACCTGAATTTGTCTTTTTGTAAATAAATGGTGCCAAATAACAGATTCTGATTATTTTACTAAATGCCTTTTTCACCATCTCTTTCTTGTACTTGTTCTTTTACCTTTCTATAACCCCTTATGCTTCTGACATATGGAAGAGGCAAAAGAACTACACGAATTGACTAAATATTAAACCAAGTAGAATTCAGAGCCTGCTATGTCCTGTTAGACTTGTAACCCAGTTGATCAGCTATATAGCCAGACCACAGGGAAC
>NW_006429686.1:249978-275549 GCF_000325575.1 Pteropus alecto | reverse complement strand
TTACTAACAACTGCTTACCCATAACTTTTATGCTGTTTATCCATTATATAACAAAGACTTTAAGCTGTATCTCACACAAGTTAAAA
This sequence comes from Pteropus alecto, assembly GCF_000325575.1. NCBI lineage: Eukaryota > Metazoa > Chordata > Mammalia > Chiroptera > Pteropodidae > Pteropus > Pteropus alecto. The sequence continues at coordinate 275,463 of NW_006429686.1, read as the reverse complement.
ATAAACCCAACCATTCCTTCCGTTCTTTACTCCCTATAATCAATAATTTCGTAGAAACTAAGAAACAGATATAAACCCAATTCCTCAAACATTTGGAGTCTTGTTCTGTGACTCTGAGAGGAGACCACACTCTGCCTATGGAGCATTATTTTTTCTCTAATAAATCTTTCTTTGTCTTTAAATCTGGCTAGCTCTTAAATTCTTTTCTACATGAAGCCTAGGACCCTCCCTCTCTTGGCATAAAACATGAGTCCCCACTCAGAGGGATTTGCCTTGTCTGCATCACTTCGATCCTTGACTTTCGGTGATGAATCTTGGAGTAGTTAATCCATTCTAATTGCTTTTGGCTTCCTGGTAGTGACTACTTTTAAGAGGCATTTTATTTTCCAAATGTGTTTTGTCAGGAAATAAGTTTAAAAAAGAGTAAATTAAATGTTGAAAAAAGTCCAACACATACAAATGGCCAACAAATATATGAAATGATGCTCAACATCGCTAGCTATTAGGGAAATGCAAATCAAAACCACAATGAAATACCATCCATACCTCTTAGAATAGCTATAATCAACAGGACAAGTAATAACAAATGTTGGAGAGGATGTGGAGAAAAAGGAACCCTCATACACTGTTAGTGGGACTGCAAATTGGTACAGCCACTACGGAAAACAGTATGGAGGTTCCTCAAAAAACTAAGAATTGATCTACCATATGAGCCAGCAATCCCTCTACTGGATATTTACCCCAAAGACTTGAAAACCCATATCCAAAAAGATACTTGCACACTGATGTTCATAGCAGCATTATTCACAGTAGCCAGGACACGGAAGCAATCAAAGTCCTATGATAGATGATTGGCTAAAGAAGCTGTGGTACATATATACAATAGACTATTATTCAGCCATAAGAAGAGAGGAAATACTGCTATTTGCGACAACATGGATGGACTTCTAGATAATCATGCTAAGCAAAATAAGCCAGACCGAAAAAGTCGAAAACCACATGATATCACTTATATGTAGGATATAAACCTAAAAGCAACAAGTGAACAGGACAAACAGAGACTCATGGACATGGACAATAGACTAGTGGTTACCAGAGGGGAGGGGAGAGGGGAGAGGTAGACGGGGGAAATTTTTTTTTAATTAAAATTAAAAAGTAATAATAAAAAAGAAAAAGAAATTGAAAATTAAAATGTTATCACATTTTAAAAAAATAAATAAAAGGAAAAATGTCCAACAGTGTTCTGACCTCCTTTGTTCCATTTAGGAATCTTTAGCTCTTGTTAAGCGCTTTATGTTACTCTTACTGAGTTTGGAGTTGTCCCTATCAGAGCCTTGTTCATTTTATTTCCTGCTGGACTTTAAGCATCCTGAGGGCAAAGCTTGTATCTTATTCTTTTCCACTTTGTCAGCCTGTAAGGCAGTAGTACATGCTTAACATAATATTGTTGCATTGATAATACTATCAAACCCTCCTGCATCACAATATCTCTATCTTTGAAATCATCTACTAATAAACTTTTAATTAATTAACTAACCAATAATCTAATTAATAATCAATTTTAAAATATTTACTTTTAGATTTACTATTGCATAGAGGTTTCAGGAAAAGGTGTGTCATTCAAGAAGAGAGCTTCTAAAGGAAACAGAACTGCCAGGAAAAAAATGTTAGTTGTTAAAAACCAAGGCTATAAGTTTTTTAGAATTGGCATATAAGTCCATATCTCTTGTGTCTTCCGTGTTCCTTTACCACTTTGGCTTGACCCTTTGGAGATTTCCTTTACTTTCTTGTAACATCAGCTATGTATTTACAAGGAAATTTGCTGTAATTTATTCAGCAACTTTGTGCAGCAAGAAAGTATTTCAGAATACCTCATCCACCACCCTGTCAGAAACATTCTAATGTATTGCTTATAAACTTAAAAGCAGTTGATTGCAACGAAATGAAGGACATTTATGAAAAAAACTTCAGCTAACATCATACTTGATGGTGAAAGACTAAATTCTTCCTCTTAGGATCAAGAACAAGGCAAGGAAGTATGTGCATCTAACCATTTATAATCATCATTAAACTGGAGATGCTAGCCAGAGCAATCAAGGAGGAGAAGGAGAAGGTAGAGGAATAGGAGGAAGAGGAGAAAAAGAAGGAGAAGGAAAAGGACAAGAAGAAAGAAAGAAGAAAAGAAAGGAGGAGGAGAAGGTGAAAAAGAGAAAGAGAAGGTGGAAAAAGAAAAGAAGTTAGAAAAGAAAGGGGAGGGGCAAGAGGAAAGAAGGAAGGAAAGAAGGTCATTCATTTTAAAAAGCCAGAATCAAAACTCTTTTTTGTAGAGTGCATGCTCACCTATGCAGAAAAGCCTATGGTCTCTAAATAAAGATACTAGAAATAATGAGTTCAGTTAAGTTTGCAGAATATACAATCAATGTACAAAAAAAGAAAGTAAATTTCAATATAGTAGCAATGAACAATTGGAAACTGAAATTTAAAAAAATCCCAGTTATAATGACATCAAAACTATGAAATACTTAGGGATAAATCTAACAAATGATATAAATGACCTATGCAACAAAAACTACTAAATACTACTGAGAGAAATTTTAAAAGATTTAAACAAATGGAAAGACATATCACGGTCATCGGCTGAAAGAACCAATATTATTCGGATACCAGTTCTCCTCAAATTCAACTATATATCAATGCAATTGTAATCAAAATCCCTGCAGAATTTTTTTTTCAGAAATTGACAAGCTGATTCTAAAATTATTATGGATAGGCAAATGATCCAGAATAGCCAAATTAAGTTTAAGAAAGAACAAAGTTGGAGAATTTACTCTGTATATTATAAAACTACTAGAATTATGATAGTGTTGCATTGGCATAAGATAAAGAAACAATACTAGAACAATTTAAACAGCCATATGAAAAATGCCGTGTGCCAGTCTCAGCCTATAAATGACCAATGTTGTGGTTGGACTGGCCCCTTGTGGTTCTTATTATGATTGCAAGATGCTCTTCAGCAATAACCATAAGAAAACTTTGAGGGGGAAAAAAAAAGGTTTATTTTGTACAGGACTTTGAAATTACATGGCACACCTGGAGCCACATGGAGGGAAGGTCACAGGTAGAGAGAGAAAAAGCATGCACGATTGTGCCAGCCTGAGGCTTTGCTTTTTGGGGGGTCAAGTGCGAGGGCCCATGATTTTATGGTCTTACTCTTATTGATGAATTCAAAACATAAGAGCAGGAATTTAAAGCTTAGGAAGAGAAAAAACAAGAGGTTCAAATGGTCAGTTATGGAAATCAACCAAGATCTCTAAAACAAAAGGAACTCCCTGGGGGGAAGTTCCTTTCCCTAGTCTTGTGGCTCACAATATGTTTATTGGAGATAGCTATCTTTGAAGTGGATGTCTGGACAATAAAAGTTTAAGTCATGCACTTGCATTACAAAAAGAAAAGAACAACAACTACTGTCAGGGTTTACACTCACAAAACAAAACTTTGATTTATACCTTGCATTACATGAAAAATTAAGTCAAAATGGATCATAGACATAAATGTAAAACCCCAAAACTATTAAACTTCAACAAAAATATAGAAGAAAAGTCTTTAAGACTTTGGGTTAAGCAAAGATTGCTTTGATAGGGCACAAAAACACAATGCATAAAAGCAAAATTTGATAAATTGAACATCAAAAATAAAAGACTACTCTTTGAAAGACATTGTTGAGGTAATACAATAAAAAGACAAGTCACAGATTTGGAAAAAAAATACTTGTAAATCATATATCTAACAATGGGCTTGTATCCAGAATTTATAAAGGATTCTTATAATTCAGTCAGAAGACAAACAACACAATAAATAAAGTGGGCAAAGGATTTGAGAAGACACTTCTCCAAAGAAGATACATCGATGGCAAGTAAGCATGTGAAAAGAAGCCCAACATCATTAGTTATTATAGAAATGCAAATTAGAACTACAATGAGATGCTACTACCCAATCACTAGAATGGCTAAAATTCAAAAGACCAACTATATCAAGTATTGACAAGGAAGTCAAGCAACTGAATAATCATGCACTGCAGTTGGGAATGTAAAACTGTACATCCACTTTATAAAATACTTAAGCAATTTCATTAAAAATTAAACATGCACATACACTGTGACCCAGTCATACCGCCCTTAAGTATTTACATGAGTAATGCAAGTATATGTCCTTTCAAAAACACAACAAATGTTCATAGTAACTTTATTAGTAATAGTCAAAAACTAGAAACAACCTAAATGTTCATCACCAGGTGAATGAATAAACAAGTGTGGTTCATCAATACAATGGATCACTACTCAGCAATGGACAAATCTCAAAATAATTATGCTGAGGGAAAGAAGGCAGTCTAACAAAAGTTCATGTTACATGACTCCATTTATATAAAATTCTATAAAATGCAAACTAGTCTATTGCGACAGAAAACAGATCAATGGTAGTCTTGGGATTAGGGTGAGGGAAGAGGCAGAAAAACAAATGAGAAAACTTTGGAGGCATGATAAATATGTTCACCATTTTAAATGTGATGATGTTTTTCACATGTCAGAATTTAATGAAATTGCACACTTGAATATGTGCAGTTAATTGTATGTCAATTATTACCTCAATGAAGCTATTTAAAAAAAATAGTTGGTTGTAAAAAAGCTATACATATTTTAAAAACAGGATTCCACAAGCTGGCTATTTGGAACACAAACTTAAAATTTGTTTCCATGCTCACTTTACCTTACATTTTCAACCTCAGGTTAACTTCCATGAATCCACAGCCAAACTTACAGATGGGTGCTGCCACCCCCAACAATTCTGCCTCTTTAAGAGGTCCTTCCACATTTACAATTTTAAAGTCAGTCCTCCAAAATCTAGATTTATAATGGAAATTTTTAAGAGTAGAATACCAGAAAAAAAAATTGAATTAACACACAGATTGAATCAAGTATAACATGTAGAGTCTTTTATTTTGTAATGATATCAGAGATCCATGTGAAACTGGTATAAATGCTATATATAAAATGACCAGAGATACATGAATTGGATGACACCTTTTATGAACATGGTCTTAAAATACAACTGTTACTCTTAGTAACATAGTTTCATATGATTTATTTTTAAGTCTCCTAATTTATTTAAAAACTGACATATCTAAATATTACAATAGCTTTTGGCTAAAAGCAGTACAATCCTGATGTGATTAGAATACCAGAAAAACCTCCTTATAAAGAAAATAGTCAAACAGCAAAGCAATCAGAGATGCTTAGTAAGAGTAGCCTCAATGACAGAATCCTTTCCTGCCCAGAGTTTTTAGGATTCTATGACATCTTACATAACATGAATTCCTAACCCAGAGTCTGATCATCCTCTGAACTGCAGACAAATTATGTGTTCACTTCATTTGTCATACTTTCTCTTCCAATTTTAAATCATTCATGGACTTCCTTCTTATATAAGAAAATGAGTAGAGAGGGAGGAAGAGAGAGAGAGACAGAAATGGAAACAGAGAGACAAAGAAGGACAGAGACAGAGCTTCTATTTTAAAGATACAGCCATGACACCATACTTTAAATCAGCAGCCCTGGCTCTCGTTCTGATACTGCCACATACTGCGTGTGTGACACTCGTTTAGTTTCCTTTTCTTTTTGGGCCTGTTACATTATTGATTCGATTAAGATGTTGAATTAGATAGAAGCTCAGGGCCCTCTCAGTTCCAACTTCCCAGGGTTGTATGTACTAAGGCAGCTCTTGACTTAGCTTTGATTTTATTTGCATTTCCCCAGGTCTCTCACATTTCCCTCCTTTCAGCTAAGGTTCTGCATCAGAGTGCAGAACCTTCCCAGCATGGTAAAGACAAGGTTTTAACACCGATAGGGGCCACTGCCTTTCCCTCTGAGTCTGCAGGTTCTGAGGCGTCTTGTCTCTTTCATATTCCCTGACAGAGTTTGACACTTGTATCCATGAAGGAACTTGGATCCCATGATGGCATGTTCCACAGCTATATCCCAACTCCCCGTGCTTCATCGATTCACCATTTGTCAAGATGTGGTCACTCTTGTCACAAAACTTCAGAGTAGTAAGAATGCCCTTGGAAATAACCTTGCCCATCATCCTCTCCACTACTGCACCATTGTTTCCCAGATATCTGTGAGAATCAGAGAGGGAAAAGGCTTGCACCAAGCCATGTATGGAGTTATTTGTTATTTATTTCATTAAAAAAAAATCAATGAATGCTAATTACATGCCAAACACTGTGCTCGGTGCTAGGAAAAAATGCTGACAGGACCAAGCCATTTCTGTCCTGAGGTTCCCTCAGGCTCTTAACTAAGTGTTGTTTCTTATAGTACTGGCTTGGACTTAATGCAAAAGATTAGATCATCACCATTACCAGTTATCCCTACCTCCAGGCACCTGCCCACCTGCACTTACCTAATTAAGATCCCACATGCTTGGAACCAGAGGCAATACATAGTGGTTGCACAACTTTGCATTCCCACTAGCAATATATGAGGGTTTCAGTATCTCTATATTCTTGCCAACACTTGTTCTTGGCTGTCTTTTTTTTATTATAGCCAATCTATTGTGTGGCAAGTAGTATCTCATTGTGGTTTTGATTGTATTTCCCTAATGACTAATGACACTAAGCATTTTTTCAAGTGTTTATGTCTGAGAGACATTCACTATTAATATAGTTTATTCCTGTGAATGAGCCATAAGTTCTTGTTTTTGTATGCATGCCTCCTAATATTTTTAATGAAAACTGGACAATCGGAATGTAATAATGTAGTAACTCTGGAAATCAGATTTTTCTCCTTCTAAGGATTTGTAGTTGTTACTTGCTGTGTTGTGGTTGCGTGTGCATTTCATGACTTTATAAGTTATTTTTTAAAGACTTTGTTTTGTGTGGTCTCTAAAGTCTCTGTTTCTTTAGCTAATGGTCAGCTAATACTGTGGTAGAAATTTCCTTAAATTTCTGGAGTCCACAAATATAATAGAAAAAACACCCTTCTTGTTCCTGCAGATTGGTGCTATATTGGAGCACTCTTTTAATGCTAAGCCAATCCATTTATAACTCTAGCCTAGTCTTCACTTTCTGCTTATGCTGAGCCTAAAATCAGCCAGAGGTGAAAGTTGAGGGCCACATGCCTGTGCCCTGAGCATTCATGTGGATTTTTAGATTTCTTATTCTATGTGAGAGTTTTTCTAGGCCCATATTCCCCTAAGTAATTCTTCCCACTTTTCTTCCCAGGTTTTTCAATGTGTTTACTATTTACTCAAACTGTAACTTTTTCCCTTTCAATATTTTCAGGGGGCAACCCTACCCCCTACCCCCCGACACACATACACCTCACTTAGCCATTTTTTCTGCCTTGAGAGTTTCTAGTTAGGCAAAACAAAGCCAAGTGTCTTGCATCAGTCCTTCAAGGGACCTTCATACAGGTCAAAACAGACAAACATGATCCTTGGGAACAAGTTCAACTCTACTTCCTCTGGAACCAGGAACCCATATTGGGGATATGGGCTTCCATCTTCAGACTGCTGTCACACTGGGGAAGAGAGTGGGGGCAAAGCTAATTTAAAATGCCATAAAACTCTCCTACCATATTGGTCCCCCTTTTCTAGATTCAGCATTTACTTGGCTATTGAAATCATTTGATGATACTCCAGAGTTCTGACATAGTTGATCCTGACAGTTTTTGCTCATTTTCGTGCTGTTTCTGGGGAAAGACAGACCATTGGAGCGCTTTACTCTCTCATTTTCACTGAGCGAGGATAAGTATTTCACAAACAATATAGCTCTGGCCCCTGAACTCAAGCCAAAGACTTCATCTGGCATTTGACACAATGCAGTGATCCTTTGCAGCACTGGGGGCAAGCTGCCGCCTGAGCGCCCTACTTAATGGCAGCAAATTGAGTCTTTTCAAACTGAAGTCCCATTGAGAGAAGCAGGTCTCTTTAGCAGTGAAGTGAGTGTACTCTGGAGCCAAATGGCCTGGCTCTGCAGTCTGGCTTCTTCCATGTACTAGTTGCGTAGCCTTGGACAACTTTCCTAACCTTTCTTATTTCAGTTTACGCATCTGAACAATGGGAATAGTAATGGCCCCTACCTGCTAGAGGAATTTTATAAGGATTAAATGCATTAATACCTATAAAGTTTTCAATGGAATCTGACACAAATAAAGCCTACATGTGTGTTTGCTATTCCTGTTGTGTGACTTCTCCACTCTAAACCCTGAAATGGTTTTGCTTTTTTTTTTCTCAAAGTACAGTTGACCCTCGAACAACATGGGTTTGAACTGCACAAATCCACTATACATAGTTTTTTTTTCAATAAATATTATAAACTTATTTTCTCTTCCTTATGATTTTCATAATAAGATTGCCTTTTCTCCAGCTTATTTTATTGTAAGAATACACTATATAATACATATAACATGCAAAGAATGTATTAAACATGGTTTATGTTAATAATAAGGCTTCCAGTCAACAGTAAGCTATCAGTAGTTAAGTTTTAGAGAAGTTAAAAATTATATGCACATGTTCAGCAACATGGGGGTCAACAACTTTAACACCTGCATAGTTCAAGGGTTAACTATAAAAGCCGAAATTCTTCCAATGACCTTATAAGGTCCTATACACTCTGGCCTCTTCATCACCTCTCTGACTTCATCTCTCACTACTCTCCTTCTTGCTCTCACAGCTCCATTGTATCTGGTCTCCTTGACATTCCTCAAACATTCAAGGCCTGCTCCAGTGCAGAGGCCTTGTCACTGGCTGGTGCCTCTTCTCGGATCATCTTCCCAAAGATATTCTCAATTGTGAACTCCCTCACCAACTTCCTTGAACTTTTTAAACACATTTAATTATCCCTCCTGCATACAAATGCCACCTCTTCCTACACACTTACTCTGGTACTAAACATTTTACCACTTGTTTATATATCTGTAATATGTTGTAACTTATGATGGTAATGGAATGCACTCATTACTCTCTAGTACATTACTGCTTCATGTGGTCTTTACTAACAGATAGAGAAAAAAATCAATAACATACCAGGTGTTGAGGGTTGTGTTTACCTTCTCCAGCAAGTACTTCATGATGGATGGTCTCCTTCACATAGAGTTAGCAGCCAGAATTACTGACATTGAATTGGGCTTCCTGAATTCAATAGGAGTATAGTGATCCCAGGGTATCAGGGAGTAAGTGGCACTATTTAATCAACAAAGACAAGATGGGTGAAGTTACTGTAATAAGGGGTAGAGTTGAAACAGCAATCAGAACAGTCTTACTCACAGAGAAAATATGAAGATATATTTCAATGTTCCAGCCCTATGTCATAATTTAGTCCTCGGGGAACTTGAGTGCCTCTTCATTCCACAGGACACTGTCTCTTTACATTGATGATAACATGCTGATTGGACCTGATGAACAGAATGTAGCAACTGACCCAGACACAGTGGTAGGATGCATATATACCAGAGGTTGGAAGATGAACCCACAAAAATTCAGAGATAGTCTTCTTTGAACTTTCTAGGGGCCTGGAGTTCTAGAGCATACTGAAATATCCCTTTCAAGGGTAAATTCAAGTAGCTACATCAGGCCTCAATTCTACTAAGAAATAGGCACAATGACTAGTGGTCTTTCAATTCTGAAGGCAAAATATACCTTATTGGGGAATACAACTCCTACCTATTGGCCAAATAATCAAAATGCTGCCAGCTTTCATCAGGGCCCAGAAGTAGAAGAGGCTCAGCAACAGACCAAGGATGCCATGCAAGCTGCTCTGACAGTTGGTCAATGTGGCTCAGCAGATCTAATGGCACTTATAGTGACTGTGGAAAATTGAGATGCTGTGTGGAGCATTTTCAAGCTTCTATAGGGGACATATTTCCTTCTTATTCTCATGGCAAATAGTTTATTGGGGTAGATACCATTACCCCTTTACTTTTTCTTGAGGCGAACCAAGGTAAAGTTAGTTTCATTCTGGAAATTTCTCAATTGATATTTTCTTTTCAAAAGTTAGCAACAAAATTCTGTATTTTAATGAAGAGGTTAAGAAACTGTTCTGTAATGCATCTCAGTCTGCATGTAACATGGGAGAGAAATCAAATAGGATATTGACAGTTCATATCTGAGGGTTCTCAGAGAAAGAAAATGTTCTTAAGGAGGATTGTGCTGATACTAAATAGACTCCATACAGGTGTGTCTGAACAAGCTGATGGCTGGTAGCCTCCAGAGAACTATTTGAAAAGGAGAGAAATGGTTTTGAGATGGAGGATTTGTGCATGCAGTATGTGCAGAAAAAGTGAGATGAATGGGAGAGAGGGTGGATGTGATTGGACATGGGCAAAGGGACAGGATAGTTGGTGGTTACACTTTAGTCTTGCCAAGAGACTAGGTCCATAGGTCCAAGACTTATAGAAAGAAGGGTTATGGGATCCATCTGCAGAGGCCATCTCCAAAGCAAAGGGCAGTGATGTTTCTATGCAGATATGTGGATAATGTTGCCCACTTATCCCCTGTTACCTGCAAATAGCCATTACCTCATGGTTACCTCTCACTCCTGGGAGTGTAATATTGACAGTGCCACTCAAGCATGTAGGCCTCTGGGACTTGGGACATGGAGCCAGTTGAGTAACAAATTGAGAGACCTAGGTACCTGGACCAAGGTTAGGAGTAGGGGTTATGTTCTGAGTGTGCCTAAATAAAGGATTATCTCAAAAAGAGTTTATGTGCATCTTTGGTTTAATGTGAACCCAATAATATTTTTAAACCTACATAAGGGCCTTTAATGTAATATATATATACACACAATTAACTATAGTTAATATATTAAGTATATGAGAAAAGAAATATATATATTTCTGTCCTAAATAATAAGTTTATCATTCTCTTACATATTTTTCTGTATGCTACATATGTTTGCGTCACACACACACACACACACACACACACACAAACATACAGCCTGTAAGATCCAAATAGAACCAATGTGAGGCCTTTCAAGTGACGCTGTATGGGTAAATCCCTACTTGGGCTCCTGTTTCATTAAACAACCACAAAAAAAAAAAGGCCTTCTGTTTTGTTGTTGTTGTTGTTGTTCTAGCCATAAGGAATACATGATAAGATATTTTTTAATGCCAACACCAGTGACAGAAAAAGGTTGAGGACATATTACAATAATTTTATTTTAACAGACCTTTATCAGGCACCTACTAGGAAGAAAATACAGTGGTAGGTACTTAGGAGAGATAAATAAAGTTCTTTAAGGTCCCAACCATTCAGAACCACACATTGCAGGGAGTGAGGGAAACACACAAATAAATAATGTTAATATGCTCTAGCATATGAAATATGCTACCATAGAAAATAGAAAAAAGATATTGATCCTAACTAGAAAGCACTCAAAGAGACGTAACTAAATGTAAAAATAAGGCCTTCTACCATCAAACCCCTGGTCCTCCCCTTCTTTGATCTTCTACTCTGGTCAAGTATGATTTCATTTTTTTGTAAAGAGGTTCCAGAATTTAGGCCCGTTTTCTCTCCTTCATCTGTTAACCATTTTAGGAAATATTTCAGACCTATACAAAGCTACAGAGCATACTACATCAATACACCCAACTTAGGACATCAATTACAAATATAGTTGAAACTCACTGTGTATCCTTTCCGTTTGAATTCTCCCTCTCCCTTTATGAGATTTAGCATCATCCTAAATAAAGAGTTTATCATTCTGCATGCTACATATGTATGCCTCACTTCTACATATACCTTTTACTACAAATATGTGTACCTATAGATCAATATAATGATTTTTGTCTGTTTTTAAACTTCTTATATGAATGCTATCATGACATTTTTATCCTTCTGAAACTAGCTTTTTCCTTTATCCATTTGTTACTCCTTACATCCAATCTTTGCCCCTTGTTAAAAGTTGAATTTTGAAGCAGCATTGTTCACAGTAGCCAAGACATGGAAACAACCGAAATGTTCTTCGACAGATAATTGGATAAGGAAGATGTCGTATGTATATACAATGGAATATTACTCAACCATAAGAAAAGATAATACTGCCATTTGCAACAACATGAACGGACCTTGAGATTATTATGCTAAGTGAAATAAATCAGACAAAAAAAAAGTTGAGTACCATATGATTTCACTCATATGTGGGATATAAAACTGAAAACAACAAACATGACAAACCAACAGAGACTCATGGACATGGATGGTGCATTTAGTGGTTACCAGAGAGAAGGGTGGGAGGGGAGAGGTAGATGTGGGTAAAGGCGGTCAAACGGGTAAGGGGAAAATATTTGGTGGTGGAAGAAAATTTAACTTTGTATGGTGAACACACAATGTAATATACATATGATGTATTATTGAATTGTAAATTGAAACTTGTTTGATTTTATAAACAATGTCACCCCAATAATTTTAATAAAAAATAAAAAAAACTAAATAAAATCATTATGAACACATAGCAAAAAAGTTTTAAGAGCTGCATTTTTCTCCCTAAAAGACTTTGAAGCCCTAAACCTCAGAACCTATAAATGTTATTTTATTTGGAAATATGGTGTTTGCAGGTGTAATCAAGTTAAGATGAGGTCATATTGGATTAGGGTGGGACCTTAACCCAATATGACTAGTGTTCTTTTAAGAAGATAAGATGTGTAGAAACAGAGGCACAGGGGAAAAGGCTATATGAAGATGAAGAAAGAGATTAGAGTCATGTATTTACACGCCAAAGATTGATGGACCACTAGAAACTAGGAGACGGGCATGGAACAGATTACCCCTCAGAGCCTCCAGAAGGAATCAACCCTGCTGACACTTTGATTTCAGACTTCTGGCCTTCAGAACTATTGGAGAGTAAGTTTCTGTTGTTTAAGCCTGTATGGTAATGTGTTATAGCAGACCTGGGAAACTAACAGATCCTTCCAGAGGTCTCTGTGTGTCAGGCCTATGAGAATTCTAGTCTCTTCCTCAGCTCAGATTTTACCATCTTGTTCAGTTTACCTGCAACAGTATTAAGTCAGCAAATTAAGGCTGGTCCTGCTGTAGATGCAGTTCAAAGTTTTACCCCATTGCTCTAAACCAGTGGTTCTCGAAATTTACTGTACTTCAGAAGAAACTGAAGAATTTGTAAAATACTGATGGCTAGTAGCCAATCCTCAGAATTCCTGATTCTGTAGGTTTGGAGTGGGGTCTAAGAATTTGCATTTCTAACAAGTTCCCAGGTGATGATATTGAAGCTGGTCCACAGCAGCCCAATAGCACTATTTGGTCTCCAGGCAACATAGGTGATCCACCTATTTTTTCTTTTCAATAAAATGCAGTAGAGACTAAACCAACATCTTTGTCATTAGACAAATTGTTTAAAGCTTTATATTTTAATTTATTTGGGGCTGCAATAAAGGAATTTAAAGTAGGCCTTACCAAATAATTGAAAGAAATTCCTTTCAATGGCACTAAGGTGAGCCCAAACAAATAGAAAGGACACAAAGATAGATTTGAGCCAGTATTATTTGTGAATAAACAAATAAATAACCTGTTACAACTTCTTGTCAAGATGACAGAGTAGGTAAAAGCTATGCTTGCCTCCTTTCACAACCACGTCAAAATTACAATTAAACTGAAAAACAACCATCCTTGAGAATTGCCGGAAGTCTAGCTGAACAAAAGTCCTATAACTAAAGATATACAGAAGAAGACACATGGAGAGCGGAGGGACAGAGATGCAAAATGGGCTGGTCCCACACCCACATATGACAGTTAAAAATTAGGAGGGATATCTCAGCTGCAGAAATCCCCCATGAGGAACAAATGGTCCCAGCCCCACACCAGATTCTCCATCCCAGGGACCCAGTGCCAGGAAAAGAAGTCCCCACAATTTCTAGTTGTGAAAACCAGTGGAGAGTGTGGCTGACTGAGACAGGCAGGGGCTGAAGTCCCAGGCATTCCTTTAAAAGGGCCAATGCATGCACTTGCTCACTGACAGACTCACTTTCTCTGAACTCTAGAGCTGGGACATCAGCTCAAAAGGCACCAGGGACATACAGGGGGAAACTTAATTGTCTGGTTTCAAGATGAGGGCTAGAGGGGCAGCTTTCTCACAGACAAAAGTGCTGGCATAAGTTTTGGGGTTTTATTGTTGTTGTTGCTGCTGCTGCCACTGCTGTTGTTGTTGTTGTTGTTGTTGTTGTTGGGCTCTCTCTCTACCCGGCGTGCAAACACACTCAGGCACCATATCTAAGTCTCTATCAACCTGGCAAACAATGTTCGCCCTGCCCCACCCAACTTGTGGGCCCAACCTAACCATTTCCAGTAGCTTTTCCATGCAAAAGGCCTATCTTGGCTAATGCTGCAAACTTTCCTAAAATCTCTCAAAGGTTCACAAATGCAAAAAAAGCAGCATGTAGTCTCAGCATGTCCCATACCTCTTGCTAAGCAGCCCCAACCCCAGCACTAATGGCAGCCAGCTTTAGTTTACAGCTTACACTCTCTCAGGCACTTCCAAGCCCAGAAAAAGTGGCAACCATCTGAAGATAACCTTGTTGCTCATAGCAAGTATCCCCAGGCATGACACAGTCAGCAGCTGACCTTGGAGGGCAACAGAGACCCTCCCAAGGGACCCCAGAAACTATATACCCAGTGGACAGCTTGAGACCACACCAGAGCACCACCCAACCATGCCCACAAATGACACACTCAAAGAGAAGACTAGGCAGTCACCAGAGCCCTGCTAAAGCAAATTCTGTTCCATAGAGTCAGTGCTTCCACAACAGCTCCTCCACTATACTCACAGCCAGCCCTCACAACCAGTCAGCTCGAGGGTCAATCTCTCTCGTTGACGTGCAAACAGCAACCAAGGCTCGACTACAACAGGAGGGCACACATAACCAACACTGGGACCCACCTGGAGCACCTGGCTCAGCTGACCAGAGGAAACTATGCTACTGGGCCCTACAGGACACCTACTTCATAAGGCCACTCTATCAAGACTGCGAGATACAGTAGCTCTACCTAATACATAGAAACAAACACAAAGAAGCAGCCAAGATTAAGAGACAAGGAAAAATAGTGCAAATGAAAGATCAAAATAAAGCTCCAAAAAAAAAAAGAACTAAACAAAATGAAGACAACAATCTATCAGACGCAGAGTTCGAAACACTGCTTATAAGGATGCTCAATGATCTCAGTGTGATCTTCAACAAAGAGATAGAAAACATAAAAATAAAGATAGAAAACACGAAATATAACGAGTCAGAAAAGAAGGCTATAATAATTGCAATGAAGAATACATTAGAGGAAATCAAAAGTAGAATAGATGAAGGAGAGGATCGAATCAGTGATTTGGAACATAGAAAACAATCAACCAGACAGGAAAAAGAAAAAAGAATCCAAAAGAATGAGAATACTTTAATGGGGCTCTGAGACAACATTAAGTGTACCAACATTTGCATCATAGGAGTTTCATAATGAGAAGAAATACAGCAAGGAATTGAAAATCTATTTGAAGAAATAATGATAGAAAACATCCCTAACCTGGCAAAGGAAATAAACATACAAGTCCAAGAAGCACAGAGTCCCAAACAAGATGAAACCAAACAGGCTCACATCAAGACACATTATCATTACAATATCAATGATAAAGACAAAGAGAGAATCTTAAAAGCAAGAGAATAACAATTATTTACCTACAAGGGAGCTCTCATAAGACTGTCAGATGATTTCTCAACAGAAACTTTGTAGGCCAAAAGGGATTGGCAAGAAATATTCAAAGTGATGAAAAGTAAGGACCTACAACCAAGATTACTCTACCTAGCAAAGCTGTCATTTAGAACTGAAGGACAGATAAAGAGCTTCCCAGATAAGAAAAAGCTAAAGGAGTTCATCAACATCAAACTGGTAGTACAAGAAATGTTAGAGGGACTTATTTAAGAAAAAAGATTAAAAATGTGAATAATAAAATGGCAATAACTCCATATTGTCAATAATTACTTTAAATGTCAATGAATTAAATGCTCCAATCAAAAGATAAGGTGGTTGAATAAATAAGAATACAATACCCTTACATATACTGCCTACAAGAGACTCAATTCAGATTGAAAGATAGGCACAGACTGAAAGTAAAGAAATCGAAGAAGACGTTTCATGAAAATGGAAACAAAAATGCTAGGGTAGCAATACTTATACCATACATAATAGACTTTAAAACTAAGGCTATAACAAGAGACAAAGAAGGACTCAGTAATCCCACTTCTGGATATTTATCTGAAGAAACCCAAAACACTACTTTGAAGGGACATGTGTATCCATATGTTCATTGCAGAATTATTTACAATAGCCAAGATATAGAGGCAACCTGGGCGTCCAGCAATAGATGAATGGATAAAGATGAGGTGGTATATATATACAATGGAATAGTACTCAGCCATAAAAAAATAATGAAATCTTGCCATCTGCAACAACATGGATGGACAAAGTATTGTGCTGAGTGGAGTAAGTCAGATGAGAAAGATAAATGCCATATGATTTCACTTATATGTGGAATGTAAGTAACAAAATTAACAAACAAACAAAACAGTAACAAACTCATAGACACAGAGAACATTTTGATGGTTGCCAGATTGGGGGGTGGGGGGCACGGAGGTTGGGAGGATTGGTGAAAAAGGGAAGGAATTAAGAAGTACAAATTGGAAGTTATAAAATAGTCATGGTGATGTAAGGTATAGCATAAAGTATACAGTCAATAATATTGTAATAACTATGTAAGGTGTTCAATGGATACTAGATTTATTGGGGTGATCACTTCATAAGTTATATATGTGTTGCATAAATGATCATGTTGTACAGCTGAAACCAATATAATATTGTATGCTAACTGTAATTAAAAAATATTTAAAAATTTTTAAAATGATATAATCATGTTAACTACCAAGTATATATATTTTTCGTTCTTTGATCCTTTCCTCAGCAGCCAGTCTTTGTCTTATTGATGCAGTTTCTCAAATACATAGAGAGAGAGAGAGAGAGAGACAGAGAGAGAGAAAGAGAGAGAGAGAGATTGAGAGAGAGACACTAATGAAAGCCAAGAGAATTCTGAGTGTTTTTCTGGAGAAGGTGACATTGCAGCAGTGCTTTAAAAGACGAATAGACTTTAAACAGTTGGAAATGTTACAGTCTATTATATTTCAGTTTTGCTCAGGGCTTGTCAGTGCGTAAATGGTAATGCATCGTAAAGGATGGGAAATGGAGAGATTGGGGAAGTACAACAGTTGCACACATGCAGGGTACCTGGGCCAGGGTAACAGTCAAGACAGACTTGAATAGATTACCTACTGAGTCACCTACCTAACTCAAGGGCACTGCCCACTCTAAGCACCTGTAATTCGCTGCCATGACCACTGGCCTGGACGCCTCATTTACCTTCCTCAAATTTCCATTTCCATATCTGGAAAATGAAGAGATTAGTAGCTACCTGAAGACTGTTACAGAATCAATGGATGAGAGCTGTGAACTGAACCAAAAGAGTTCCAAAGCATCAAAGGGACCTAGGCTGGCATAGGCCCCTGGGCTCGGAGTCCTCAGGGAACTTCTTTTCCAGCCAGTGGTAGCCTTACAATTTCTGTACAGAAATGGCTTAGGCAGAGACTGATGGACAGGGAAGAGCTAGGACCTTGTCCTGAAGTTGCATTTCAAAATAGGTACCCAAGAATGTCACCAATGGAAATACCAAAGTTTTCTAAAATGTTTTAACTCACACTTCTCAAAAAAAAAAAAAAAAGGAATAAAATGTAAATTATCCTATAACAAAGAATTCAAGCTGCACATAATTCTCACTTTGAAAAAAAATGTAAAAATAAATCTGTGGCTTATTCATTTCAAACAAACTTTTATTTTTAATGTGAAGTAATGCTTTCATATATATGTAAAAGTTAAGAGGAAGTCAGATATCAGTTAATATCATTTCTGGTGTTGAACTTTGAAGCAATATTAGTGTTTTCAGCTACTGAAAACTAGAATGTACGTGAAGAATGAATTCATTTTTTTCGCCATCCATTTCTTTCTATGCTTTCTCACTGTAGAATGGAAAAAAGAGTCAATTAATAACAATTTTACACCATTAACATGTGTCAGTAACTTTCTATGTATAAAAGTCAATCCTATGTACAACTGTTGTCTCAAAGTGTTTCCTTCTTGTAACCCTGAGCCTTAGCTATCAGAGTGCACATGTTTCAATCATTTGATCATACCAACCTATCTCGCTTTTGCCCACTACGACAACTGCTTGTCTTTTCCTTTTCTTAAGAGGTCATTTTGTGATTTAAAAAAATCATTCTACCTCAAAAGCTTGTGCTCTTCACACAAATCTTAAACCTCTTATACTCCCAGAGCTTCAGTTTTCATATCTGTAAAATGAGAATGAGGCTGTTATCAAACATGTAGAGCTCTGAAGATTCAAAGTTGCGGGGAGGTAGGAGAGGAACTGAGGGATGACTTAGTAGAGGAAATATAAGCTAAGACTTAATTACCAATTCAGTGATAAACGATAATCTTACTATGAATAATTTTCTTTACTTTTGAATGTCGTGTGAAATACAAAAATCTAAAATGACCTAATATTTTATTTGTGAATTAATCATGAAATACGGTCTGACTTGATATCTCCAACATTTTATTATTTTGTAAAGAGTCACTTTTTCAGACATTGTTATTATAAGAGACTACATTGTTGTGGCCGAATGATGAAAGTGCAGCTAAAATGGATGGCCTAGCTTCTTTAGCTGCTTCTTCTGGTAGCCTTTCTCTAAAAAAATTATTGGTCTCTACTACGCTATCTGATAAATTTTCCATCTGTAGTAGTCTTACAACTACAGAACAAAGGACTATTGCTGTGAATGCAGTACACTTCAGAGCATGCTGGCTCTTATATTACCTAGTAAACAAGTATATTATTAACATTAAACAGTTTTTTTCCAAACAAAACTTCAATAACTTTTTTCTTATTTCATTTAAAGAAAAAAATTGAAAAACAAAAAGCTGTCAGTTAAAAGTATATGTCAGGAATGACTAGTTAATACTCAAAGCTAGACACTAATACCTGGATTCTCCATGACTGCCCTCTGCTAAGTCCATGTCCACTTTGAGCCTTTTTTCTGGGTCTTCACTTTCATCTCCTTCCTCCTCACTTCCAGCTTCTTGGGCCTCTTCATCAGAGTTTTCATAGTTATATTCAGTTTCTTCTTTAATGAAGAATGATATGGATTGTGAGACTGGAGGACAGTGAAAAAAAAAATCCTAACTTCAGTAAACTGCTATCAGGAGAATCTGAAGAAGAGAAATATGTTAAAAGAAAAAAAGAGATAAAAGAGTAGCTGGGCAATTTACTACTGAATACAATACTTCTACAGCCCTCACATTTCTGCTGCTTGACAGTTTTCATAGTGATGTTTTATCCCTCTTCCCAATAGACCTCATATCCTGTGCTGCTGATTGTTTCTGGCCCTTTGGAGAACGAGGGCTCAGGATCATTTAGTTCTGGCAGCATCTTGTGTATCTTTGTCAGAATTTCACTGGAAAATATTCATTTGACTTAAAGACAAATTCTGTAGTGAAGCTCAACCTTGCCCTCCCAGACCTTGACCTGCACTAGTTCATATTTTCTGGGATGCAGCCCTCTCTGTGGGTTTCTCCAGCTCCCAGGGCGTGGTGCCCTCTACCAGGTACTTGCCCACCCAGAACTTGCCTCCCAGGACATGGTTCACTCTCCTTGGTCCTTGGACTCCTGAGAGCGGCAACTGACCAGAGGCCTCTCCAAGACACAGCCATTATAAAGGACATGGTGTAGATGGGTAGGACCAGATCCCAGAAGGGGGACCAAAACCGCGCCATGGGGAACTCACAGATGCCCACCATGATTTCTGCATGCCTTCCTTACCGTTTTCCTCTTCCTCTCTGTCCACGTAATTCTCATTCTCTCCGCCATAGCTGTCTTCCTTGCCCTCTTCTTCGTCCTCCCCATTGTCATAATCATCATGCCCCGATTCTTCCTCATCCATCCATTCTTCTCCTTCCTCGTCGTCCTCATCCTCTTCATTCTCATCTTCTTCTACCTCATCCTCTTCATCTTCCTGCTCATTCTCCTCAACTTCTTGCTCTTCTTCACCTTCCTCCTCTTCCTCTATGGGCGGTACTACCCAGTTCTCCTCGACCATGGGCTGGACGACCTCCTGCCCACCCTCCTCCTCCCCAAGGCCTTGTATGACTTCCTGGAAATCCCTAAGGGCTGCAGCTCTCGCGACTACAGCCCCGCATTCCTCAGGCGCCTTGCCATTCTTGATGGATCCAGGGTCGTGGCCCACTCCACTATGGGCTCCGTTCTGGCCACCGGGGATCAGGCCTTGCATCTCTGACATGGCGGGAGATTCACACCAATCAGTGCCTCAACTGGAGAAGTGACTGGCTGTTTAACAAAGGTGGCAAAGATGGCGGCCACCGAGGTGCCTGCCGCTGACAGGACGCTGTTCGCAGCGGGGCCTGCTGGGAGGCAGTGGAGATGGCAGCGAAAATGGCTGCCGGGGAGACAATAGCCTGTTACCGTGGCCTATGTAGGTTTCGAGACAGCAAGGTCAAGGGTGGCTGCAGGAGCTGCCAATCAAGGCTGAGACTAAGGTGGTGTTGGATGAGGCGGGAAAGAATCTGATGCGTGAGTGACAGAAGGTGAGGCTTTGAAGGATCAACAAAGGTCCACTTCTCGAATCGGGAGCTCTAAGCTCATTTGCTGAAAGTCATGCCCAGGGTTCAATGAATTTTCAAGGCCCTCTGCTTCTAGTGTTTGAGTCCTTCCTCCCTCTTCTTTGAGGCCTTAGAGTCCTAGGTTACCCTTTAAGCCTTTTTTCCAATTCTACCATTGCCAGCAAAGCTAAAGTGTTCCAATATAGAGGCACCCTACTGTGCAGGGTAAATTGTTCCCCGATTTTCACCTGGAGATGGTTCATGCGAATAGGCACTGAGTCATAAAAATCTGCATAGTTCAGATCTCAGTAATAGTAAAAACCTAACAGAAGAGAGATAAAAAAAGAATTTGGACATTTAAACATTATTAAAGCTACATAGGAAAAAATGTTGAAATGCAGTCAGAACAGAGTTGGAAAAGTAATAAAAACAGGAGTTGGAAGGTATTTAATGAACACTGCCGAATTCACTTCAAGCCTCCAAAGAATGAATAAGGAAAGAGAGAACTTCTTTTGAAGGACACAGCTAATCATAATAGACATTAAAAGGCAGGCTTCCTAGAATAATTTCTGAGTCAACCCCCCTTTTCGGTCAACAGATTTTTTGTTGCATTCAACCCCACATAGCCAAGATTTCAAAGGTGAATGATTCTTAAAATTATGAAGAAATCAAGAGTTACTTTATATTGGTTCCATTTACCATTGTTACTGGACAAGAAGCACCAAAAGGATTCCTGATGAATCCTCTGAATTCAGACACACTCCTCCTTATTCCAATTATGTAGCAACAACACATATCTTTGCATGGTAATCAGGGTCACTACTGATTGCCCCACTACTATATAAACTCCTTTCTTTGCCTCCTGATCCGCTACCATGAGGGGATCAGTGTCCATGTGGTAGCTGTAGCTTCAAGGTTGCTAGAATACAACCTATATCCCTTACAGAAAGCTGTATCTCTTAGGAACCAAAAAATTTAATATAGTAGAGCCTAAAATTTCAGAGATGGGAAGCACACATTCTGAAAGTGTGCTATAGGAAAAAAAATTGTGAGAGGCACTGTTACAGCTACTCTACAAAGAAAGAATGAAGTCCCCCTCCTCAACTAAAATTGGTTTCAGTGGTCAAGACTTAAGATATCACAAACACACATACTAAGAATGACAAGGTTTATTACTTACATAACAAAGCTTTCAGGGAAGAATAGGGAAGCCTTCCCAAACTGGTCTAAAAATGGCTTGACAGTGGGGAAAGAAGACTGATTTCAGGTTTTTGTTTTAGTTAAAAGTGGGGCCAGGATGAGGGTTCTGATAAATAGGTAGCAGTTTGCATGGTTTGAACCCCCTGCTGACTCCAAAGAAGAAATTACTTGAGATTTCATTTCAGCTTGTCCAGATGTGGGATGGGGAAGAGGGAGGACTGAGGACTAAAAGTTCTCAGCAGGCAAACATCAGAAAATGGTATCAGACTCATTTTCACAGGAGTCAATCTTATTTTCACCCCTTACTTCCCAGGTTAATGTACACTAGATTTGGGAACACAGCATCAAATATTAGTTTTTAATTCAATGCATATACCAGATTCTGGAGGAAAGTGTCTCAGCGGTGCAGTGTCACACCTGAACTGATGCATTAGTTGAGCTGCTCCACCTGGTTAGTGGAATTAAGCCAAACATAAAGGAGATGCCATTGATTATGCATAACCCTCACTCCTGAGCCTAAATGTACCCTAAGGTTAGTTTGTTATTCATTATGCTGTTTAGCCTAAAATCACTATAGCTACCTGCACAGGTCCTCCAGGTACTAACAACAAAGTGGAGTTCTCTACTTTGGGAGGAAAGAACTTAAACACTTATCTGTCACTCTCTGAATGAGAGGCTCATTAGAAGAGTTGTCATTCTGTTCATGATAGGGTCAGTCTAGAGCAGCTATAGCCGCTGTATTTTGAGCAGCTTCTTCCTTGGTGTTCTTCCCCGGTTGGTCATAATGTCATCACTGAAATAGAAATTCAAAGCAGCAAGCCATGTTGTGAAACATGCATCTGTTTTGACTGAATAGTCTGCATGAATTATAGGGTTGTGTGTAAGAGTACCTACTTGTTACCCCATTCACCCTCTAAAAACATAACAGTTCACACTCTGGCCCCAGTTGTAACAAATGAATCTCTAACAGCTCCCCAATCTTTTGACATAAGTGGTCTCAGACTTACCTCCTTTGCATTTTAGGTGCATCTTACATGTGTGCATCTTACTACTCTGTGTGGGGTCATGTTGTAGTTCTATGTAATGGTTGTAGTTATGATTTTCAAACAGCAAAGTTGTGTCTTCCTCCTTGACAGAAATCGAGAATGCTTCTTGTCCCCTGTTCTATAGGAGAGCAAGTAACTACTGTGGCACCTTTGGGGCAGCTAGTTGCAGTCAGACCTTTCACCACTCAGTGTCTATCAGCTCATCTTGTGTTCAAGAAACAGACTAATGATGCTTCTCTTCTAATATTGGGGCAAACACATTCCCTCCTAGCTTCCAGGGAGTTTCTTCATATCCCTGAACTTGGCCCATGGGTCCTCTGCCTTTTCTCTTCCAAAAAGCCATTGTCTATATTGTCACGTCGCTTGCTGTGCCAAACCTTGCAGGAATCCATCTTTATATAGGATGGCAAAGAGTAACTAGATTCCAATGGAAATGACTAATTAAGAAGCATATTGACTGGCCACACTCTCTGGTGCCAAAAAAAGAGACAAGATTCAATAGATCAGAGAAAAACTGTTTATTAATTACAGCACAACAATCAGCCAGAGTATCAGCCTGGTAGCACTAGTTCCCCTGTCTCCAAGTTCCATTGTGTGATGACATGGGACCAGATGGTGACTACAAACATTGAGCTGTACCACAACTGAGCAACCAGGGGCAAGGGTTTAGCACTTCTCTATAGCAAGAAATTAGCTGGCCAGGCAATCTCCCCCAGGGAATGAGTAGTTGTACAGCAGTTATGCTATGGTGTCATGGCAATAATACTCCTTTATTTTCCCTAATTCCCATTCAAAGCTTTGAGATCCACTCCTAAATATATTCTCAGGATTCATACCAATACATTTGACCTAAGTTTTCCACTTCCTTTGGTTGCAAATTATTTCTTCCTAGAGCAAGGCTTTCTCTTCCCTGCTCTGCTAGTCATGAGAACTAACCTTGATGATGAGCTTGGAGGCCATGAGAGCATGGATGTTGAACGTGTCAATTAGTAAGACTCCTGTGTTGGTAATGAATCTGCAGGTTCTCCAAACATGGGAAGGTTGCTCTCCTCTAGCAAGAGGGTGTGGGAGGATTGTTTCTGGGATGTTAAGGGGAATCTGATAGTTTAGGATTCTCAGGTTCTTCCATGTAAATGTTACTATCCAAGGTCTCATGGTCTGACCATTTTTCATGGGCCCTTACTTTAACATAGAAGGCCAATTCCAGCTATGCATCCAGTAACATTTTGCAGCTCTATCTCTCTTACAATAACTGCTGGCCCTGATTTCCAGTACAGTTTGCCCTGCTGCTGAAGAAGATGAGGATCATTTTAAGCACTGCCACAGACATCTTCTAGATTTTAGATTTTGGGGTCTAAGGCTGATAGTTGGCTAAGCTAGTCTGTTATTTTTTTTTTCATTTCTATTTTTAGTAATTTTTATTGAAGTTTAACCTACATAAAAAAGTAAACAAACCATAAGCTCAATGAATTTTCAGTTTGAACACACCCATGCAGCAGCACTCAGAATGAGAAACACAACATTGCCACATCCCAGAATCACTTCTCGTGCTTGCATCAAGTCACTAAATCTCCCAAGAGCAAACACTAATATGACTTCTATCATCATACATTAGTATGTCTGTTTTTGAGCTTTACATAAAAGGAGTCATACGGTGTATACTCTTTTATGACTGACTTCTATTGTTTTTGTAAGATTTATACATTTTCGGTATACAAGCAGTTGTAGATTGCTCATTTTCATTGCTGTATATTATTATCATGTGAATATACCACAATTTATTTAGCCAATCTATTTTTTGTGTGCCCTTGGAAGTTTTTAAGTGTTTTTGGCTACTATAAATAGTACTGCTGTGCGCGCTCTTAGACATGTGTTATGGTGCACATATACATATAATTCTGTTTGGTAAATACCTAAGAATAAAATGATTGTATCATAGGTTATGCATAAATTCATATATATTAGATGTTACCAAATACATTTCCAAAATGATTGTACCAGATCTCACTTGCATCAGTCACTCCATGTCCTCATAAAGACATGATATTTCCATCATTTTTCATTTTACCTATTCAAGTATGAGAGTAAAAACATCACAGTATGGCTTTAATTTTCATTTCTCTGATCCTCATGAATAATCCATTTGAGAACATTTTCATTTGTTTATTAATCAATTTGTATTAGTCATTTTTTATGAAATGACCGTTTATCTTTTCGCATTTTTCTTTTGGGTTGTCTGCCTATATTTCTGGATTTGTAGGAATTCTTATATATTCTAAATAAAATTCCTTTGCTGGATATACATATCACAAATAAATACTCCTATTCCACGGACTTACTTTTCTCTTTCTTTTTTATTTATTTATTTTCTTTTTAATTTTTTAAAATTTATAAATTTTTACTCTTTTAGATGAGGCAACCCTTGGTTGACCTCTCAGTTTTGCAAGGACCTTGTTAGCTTACAATCCCT
>NW_006429686.1:245312-249934 GCF_000325575.1 Pteropus alecto | reverse complement strand
TTTTCAGGTGTACATTATCATTTGACATCTATATACTCTATAGTGTGTTTACCACCCAAAATCCAGTTTCCTTCAGCTACCATATATTTGATACCATTTACCCACCTCACCCTCCTCCTAAATACTATATTTGACCCCCTTTACCCTGTCTACCTCCCCCTCATCTCCCACCCCACTAGTAAACACTAGTCTGTAGTCCTCTGGTAACCACTATCCTAGAGTCCATGTCCGTGAGACTGTTTGTTTGTCCTGCTCATTTGTTGCTTTTAGGTTTATATCCCGCATATAAGTGATATCATGTGATTTTCATCCTTTCTGTCTGGCTCATTCTGCTTAGTATTATTATTTCAAGGTCCATCCATGTTGTTGCAAATGGCAGTATTTCATATCTTCTTATGATTGGGTAATTGTATATATGTACCACAGCTTCTTTAGCCAATCATCTATCATAGGACGCTTCGGTTGCTTCCATGTCCTGGCCACTGTGAATAATGCTGCTATGAACATTGGTGTTCAAATATCTTTTTAGATATGGGTTCTCAAGTCTTTGGGGGTAAATACCCAGTAGAGGGATTGCTGGATCATATGGTAGATCAGTTCTTAGTTTTTTGAGGAACTTCCATACTATTTTCCAAAGTGGCTGTACCAATTTGCAGTCCCACCAGCAGTGTATAAGGGTTCCTTTTTCTCCACATCCTCTCCAACATTCATAATTACTTATCCTGTTGATTATAGCTATTCTAAAAGATGTGAGATGGCATCTCATTGTGGTTTGGATTTGCATTTTCCTAATAGCTAGCTATTCTGAGCATGTTTTCATATATTTGTTCACCATTTGTATGTCCTCTAGGGAGAAGTGTCTATTCATATCTTCTGCCCATTTTTTCATTGGATCGTTTGTTTTTGTTGTTGTTGTTGTTGTTACTAAGTTGTATGAGTTCTTTGTATATTTTGAATATTAGGCCCTTACTGGAACCATTGCTTGCAAATATATTTTCCCATTCGGATGGTTGTCTCTTTACCTTGTTGATGGTTTCTTTTGCTGAGCAAAAGCTTTTTAGTTTGATGTAGTCCCATTCATTTATTTTTGCTTTCACTTCCCTTGCCTTTGAGGTCAAATTCATAAAATCCTCTCCAAAGTCCAAGGTCCATGAGTTTGGCACCTATGTTTTCTTCTATGTAATTTATTGTTTCAGGTCTTATATTTAGATCTTTGATCCATTTTCTGTTAATTTTGGTGTATGGTGACAGATAGCAGTCTAGTTTCTATCTTTTGCATGTGGCTTTCCAATTTCCCCAGCATCATTTATTAAAGTGGCTTACTTTTCTCCGTTGTATGTTTTGGCTCCTTTGTCAAAAATTATTTGTCCATATATATATGGTTTATTTCTGGTCTCTCAATTCTGTTCCTTTGGTCTGTGAGTCTGTTATTCTGCCAATACCATGCTGTTTTAATTATTGTCACTTTGTAGTATAATTTAAAGTCAGATAATGATACTTCCTGTAGTATAATTTTAAGTTAGGCAGTGATACCTCTAGCCTTGTTTTCTCAGGATTGCTTTGGGTATTTGGGGTCTTTTGTGATTCCATACCTCCAGCCTCGTTCTTTTTTCTCAGGATGGCTTTGGCAATTTGGGGTCTTTCGTGCTTTCATACAAATCCAATAATTTTTATTCCATTTCTTTAAAAATTGCTGATGGGATTCTGATGAGGATTGCATTAAATCTGTAAATGCTTTAGGTAATATGGTCATTTTAACTATGTTGATTCTTCTAATCCAAGAACATGGAATATCTTTTCATTTCCTTGTATCATCTTTGATTTCTTTTAATAGGGTCTTGCAGTTTTTATTATATACTTCCTTCACTTGTTTCATTAGATTTATTCCTAGGTATTTTTGTTGTTGTCGTTGCAATTGCAAAAGGAATTATTTTTTCCACTTTCTTCCTGACACTTCATTATTAAAGAATAGAAATGCTATGGATTTTTGAACGTTGATTTTGTATTCAGAGACTTTATTGTATTTGATTATTGTTTGTAGTAGTGTTCTTTTGGAGTGTTTAGGATTTTCTATATAGAGAATCATGTCATCTGTAAAGAGTGACAGTTTGACTTCTTTGTTTCCTATTTGGATGCCTTTTATATCTTTCTCTTGTCCGACTGCACTCGCTAGGACCTCCAATGTTATATTGAATAACATTGGTGATAGTGGACTGCCTTGCCTCGTTCCTGATCTAAGAGGGAAAGTTTTTAGTTTTTCACCATTAAGTATAATGTTGACTGAGGGTTTGTCATTGATGGCCTTTATTATATTAAGGTATTTTCTTTCTATGCCAATTTTGTTAAGTGTTTTGATCATGAATGGGTGATGTAGCTTGTTGAAGGCTTTTTCTGCATCTAAGGATATGACCATATGATTTTTATTTTTTTAATTTGTTTATGTGGTGAATCACATTTATCGATTTGTGTATGTTGAACCATCCCTGTGCCTCTGGGATGAAGCTCGCTTGATCGTGGTGTATAATCTTTTGAATCTGTTGCTGTATTCGGTTCGCTAGTATGTTATTTAGGATTTTTACATCTGTGTTCGTGAGGGATATTGGTCTGTAGTTTTATTTTCTTGTTTTATCTTTACCAGGTTTTGGTACCGGAGTAATATTGGCCTCATAAAATGTTTTGGGAATTATTGCCTCCTCTTCGATTTTTTGGAAGAGTTTGAGGACAATATATTAAATCTTCTTTGAATGTTTGGTAGAATTTACTGAAGCCATCTGCTCCTCGACTTTACATTTTGATAGGTTTTTGATGATTGTTTCAACTTCCACATTGCTGATTGATCTATTTAGATTTTCCAGTTCTTCTTGATTTAGCCTAGGAAGGTTGTATTTTTCTAAGTACTGGGCCATTTCTTCTAGGTTATTAAATTTGGTGTTATATAAGTTTTCACAGTATTCTTGTATGATTCTTTGCATTTCTGCGATGTCAGTCATAATTTCCCCTCTTTCATCCCTGATTTTGTTTAATTGTGTCCTTTCTCTTTTTTTCTTTAATGAATCTGCCAGGGATTTGTCAATTTTATCAACCTTCTCAAAGATCCAGCTCTTTGTTGCATTTATTTTTTCTATCATGTTTTTGTTTTCAATTTCATTTATTTTTGCTCTAATTTTTATTATTTCTTTCCTTCTGCTAAATTTAGACTTCATTTGTTCTTCTTTTCCTATTTTTTTTTAAGATGAAGTGTTAGGTTCTTTATTTAGGCTCGTTCTTATTTTTGAAGATAGGCCTGTAATAATATGAATTTTCCTCTTATGACCACTTTTGCATGTCTCAAAAGTTTTGATATGTTGTACTATCATTATCACTTGTTTCTATGTATCTCTTGATCTCTCTTTTTATTTCTTCTCTGTCCCGGTTATTCTTCAGTAACATGTTGTTTAATATCAATGTATTTGTGGTACTTCCTGATTTCATTTTGCAGTTGATCTCTAGTTTCAAAGCATTATGATCACAGAATATGGTTGGTATGATTTCAACTCTCTTATCTTTGTTGAGGCTATCTCTGTGTCCCAGTATATGGTCCATTCTTCAGAATATTCCACGCGCATTAGAGAAGAATGTATAATCAGCTGTTTGGGGATGGAAGGCTCTGTAAATGTCAATTATGTCCAGTTTGTCTAATATTTTATTTAAGGATATTATTCCCTTATTGATTTTTCTGTTTGGATGGTCTGTCTATTTCTCTTTTTAGTTCTGTTAGTAATTGCTTTACATATTCCGGGGCTCCCCGATTGGGAGCATAGATATCAATGTGTTATGTCTTCTTGGTGCATGCTTCTCTTTATCATTATGAAGTGTCACTCAGCATCTTTCTTTAACTTTGTTATTTTGAAGTACATTTCGTCAAATATTAGTACCGCTATTCCTGCTTTTCTCTGAATGCCATTTGCTTGAAATATCACTTTCCACTCTTTTACTTTGAGTCTATATTTGTCTTTGGAGCTGAGATGTGTCTCCTGAAGGCAGCATATGGTTGGGTTTTGTTTTTTGATTCAATCTGCAACCTGTGCCTTTTTATTGGTGAGGTCAGTCTATTTACATTTAGGGCGATTATTGAAATATGAAGTCTTATCTATAGCCATTTTACTTTTTGCTTTCTGGTAGCTCGGTGTTTCCATTGTTTCCTTATCCTTGTGTGTTTGTTTTTGTATTTTGGTTGGGTTTTGTGGGTTTTCCCTCTGGTCTTTCTTGTTTTATGTTATATACTTCAGTTCTGAATCTTCGGCATGTGGTTACCATTACGAATATGTAAAAGATAGTTATATATATATAGTCGTCCATTTTCTTCTGTGTGTGCCTTATCTCCATTCCCCTTTCCGAATTTGGATCTTTGATTCCTCCCCTTTTCAGTCATTGTTATCTCATTTTGTCCCTAAGAATGCTGAATGTTCATTATTATCTTGTTATAAAAATTCTCTTCTTCTTATATAAGCTTATAATGCCTTGTTCTTAGTAAGGATTATACTATTCTGCTTATATTTGTCTGATAGTCACTTTATTCCTAATTATGTTTTTTTTTCTTTGTCATTTTGTTTAAGGTGAGCTGACCACTTTCAGTATTGCCT
>NW_006429686.1:242563-244962 GCF_000325575.1 Pteropus alecto | reverse complement strand
GGTACTGCTCATTATTCTTATGTTTCTTTTCCTGATGGTATCAGCTAGTTTTTGTATTTCTCTTTCATTATTTTTCATTCTTCGGTTTCTCTTTTCTTCTTTCTGATTGATTTCTAGATTTCTGTCATCAATATCACTGATCCTTTCCTCCATTTAGTTGATTCTATTTCTCAAACTTGGTATTTCATTTTTCAACTCTTGCAGTGTATTCTTCATCTCTAGAAGTTCTGTTTGGTTCTTTTTTGAGGTTTTCAATCTCCTTGCTCTGCTCATTTAGTTGTTTTTTTCAGTTAATTGTATTGTTGATTTGAGTTGTTTTGGATCTCATTGAGTTTTTTCAGAAGTACCATTCTGGATTCTCTGTCATTTAAATCATATATTTCTATGTAGCTTATTTTATTTTCTGGAGATTTTTCTCTTTCTTTTTGAGATGCCTTGTCACCTTGGTTGTTCATGGTGTTTAATAGACTATTTCTCCACCTGGGTATTAATGGAACTGTATTCTGCTGTTTTTCCAGAAAGAATTTTTTCCAGAAAGATTTATTATATAAAGGTCTTTTTTTAGCTGTTGCAAAGAAGATGCTTTTCTTTTGGTTTCCAGTAGGTGGCATTTAAGCCTCTTTAATCCTTGCTTATAAGAAGCCTTAAAAATGCCTTTTTATTTTCTTGTAGATATTTAATCACGCTCACTACTCTCAGTTTCAGTCTCTGTCAGTGTCAGCGACAGTCTCGGCAGTGTTTGCTCAGATTCCCCTGGGGGCTCCACGGTGATCGGTCTTGGAGGTTATGGGGGGAGGGGCCCTGTGGGTTGGGCATTGGGGGCTGCAGCTCAGCCTCGGTTTTGCAACTGGGTGGGTAAAAGTTAGCTGTTGTTTCTCTGCCATCCCACCCCGCTTCTCCACTTTCTGCCCTGATGACTGAGCCCTCCAATCAGCTGTGAACAAGCCCCAGCACTTCCAGGCAGGGTTATTCAAGAAAGTTGCTGTGCCTTCACCCCTCCCCTTCCTCCTAAAGGAGCTCCAGCTGGGAGAGGCGGCTTCTTTATTACTCCCAGTCTACTGCCTGACACCCGGGGTTCTGACCTGTAGTTACTCTTATGCACAGATCCCACGCTCAGATGTGCTGGTGTACAGTTTTGGTGTTTTTTGTTGAGTTTCAGATGTTCAGCTTATTGTTGTTTCATGTGGAGAAATCTAGTCTCTCATTCTGCCATGTTTCCCACAAATATCTTTATAATAGTGAGTCTTCCAATCTTGTGAAAACTCCTAACCCCAGTTGTTAGTAGCTAAACTGTATATAATTAATACTAATAATTAATGCAAAAGAAGGCAAAAACAGTGAGAAAAAGGAACATTAAAGAAGTTGTTCCCTGTCTTCCACAATGTATTATCCAGAATATCCAAACCAGTAAAAAAATTACTAGGCATACAAAGCAGAAAAATGTTATTCATACTTAAAACTACTAAAAGCTAATAGAAGTTAATCAATAGAATACACTGCTGTAAGAATTTGCAGTAAGAATATGAAAGAAATGAAGAACACTATCACATTAGTTGACCTAATTTACATCTTTAGAGCACTATAACTAACACATTCTTTGTAAGTTCATATGGGTCTATATGCCAGCCCATTAACAAGACAATAAATTTCAAAACATGAGAAAACAAAGTACATTCTCTTTCCACAATGCAATTAAATTAGAAATCAGTGAAATAAAATATCTAGAAAATCCCAAAATATTTGTAAATACATTAAATAATACCATTAAAAATAACCCACAGGTAATCAAATTAACCAAGAAGGTAGAAAATCTGTTCTCAGAAAATTATAAGTCATTGAAAAAAAAAATTGAAGAAGATACAAATAAATGGAAACATATACCATGTTCATGTGTAGGAAGAATCAACATCATTAAAATGGCCATACTATGCAAAGCAATCTATAGATTCAATGCAATCCCTATCAAAATACCAATGGCATTTCTCAGAGAGCTAGAACAAATAATCCTAAAATTTATATGGATCCATAAAAAAATCCGAGTAGCCATGGCAATCTTGAGAAAGAAGAACAAAGTTGGAGGTATCGCACTACCTGATATCAAACTACACTACAAAGCTACTGTAATCAAAACTGCAATGTACTGGCATAAAAACAGATATATTGATCAATGAAACAGAATAAAATGCCTAGAAATAAATTCACTCTCATGTGCTCACTTAATATATAACAAAAAAGGCAAGAATACTCAATTGGGTAAACACAGCCTCTTCAATAGTGTTGAGAAAATTGGATGGATACATGCAAGAAAAGAAAAAAGAAACTGTACCACCTTCTTATGCCATATACAATAATAGACTCAAAACAGATTAAAGATTTAAATGTAAGACCCAAAAACACAA
>NW_006429686.1:237700-242220 GCF_000325575.1 Pteropus alecto | reverse complement strand
GAGGAGGCGGAGAAAAGGGAACCCTCATACATTGTTAGTGGGATTGCAAATCAGTACAGCTGCTATGGAAAACAGTATGGAGGTTTCTCAAAAAATTAAAATGGATATATTGCTTTTGACCTAGCAATTGCACTTTTCGGTATTTATCCAAAGAAAACCAAAATAATAATTCATAAAGATCAATGCATCCCAATATTCATGGCAGCACAATTTACAATAGCCAAGATATGGAAGTAACCTAAATGCCCATCTACAGACAATTAGATAAAGAAATTATGGTTCACATATACAATGGAATATTACTCAGTCTTTAAAAAAATGAAATCCTATCATTTGCAACATGGATGGACCTAGAGGTTCGTATACTGAGTGAAATAAATCAGACAGAGAAAGATAAATACTATATGATTTCACATATATGCAGAATCTAAGGAACAAAAAGAACAAACTGATCAAAAACAAACTCACAAATATAGTGGACAATTTGGTGACGGACAGAGGGGAGGGGGATGGGGGTGGGAGAATGAGAGAAGGGTTAAAGAAGTACAAATTTAGTTGGTAGATGGTCATGGTGATGGGGAGCATGGCATAGAAAATGCTGTTAACATTAATGTAATGGCTAGGTGGAGAACCAGAGAAGAGAAAGAGCAATTAGGGGGGTCATTTTAGAATCTATATAGATGTCTAACCAATGTACTGTATACTTGAAATAATTTAAATAAATAAAAATAAATAACCCACAGGTGAAGGAAGATACAACAAAGTAAACTGGCAGCAAGTAGCAATCTCAAAGACAGCATGGCCCCAAATGAACATCCATCACTAAGTTGACTCTAGTGTTTAGCAGACAAGGAAAATAAGGCTCAAGGATGGGGAAGATGCAAGTAAATCTGAGAAACTTCTAAATATCTTCAGTAAATGCCTCAGGTCTCAATTATATGTCAGAAAGCTCAGGCTGACTTATTCCATTTCCAAACAAACACAAAACCACAAACTGAGTGTTGAGTCACCTGGAATCCCTACTATCATATCCTGATATTAATCATGTCATGCTCTTCATACCTCTCCTCAATATCTCATTTCCAGGCATAATACATTATATGCTGTCAATGTAAAACTTTGTCATTTCAATTAAAAGATTATCCTCTTCTTTCATTAGCACATTAAATTTATCTTCAGAATCACCGGCTTAAAAAAGGCACCATTATTCCTTACAATGCTAGAAAGATATGAACATATGAATGAACGAAGTGATAGAAAACATATTAGAGATAATGATAGATATTCTTTTAATGAAAAGGTAGAACCTGATAGTGTATGGAAGTCAGTTTCTATTTGATAAATGTCCTCAAAGTAGCAAGTGGAGACTTTCTGGTAACAATAATCTCGAGGGTTCCAATGAGACCAGGAATGTCTGCATAGGTGGGGTTCCCAAGGAATCTTGGTCACCTGAAAGGCAAACAACACACTGAGTTACTTATAAAGCAATACCAATAGCCGTTTCCAAAAACAGTCCTTAGAGCAATGTACATGAAGATGGCAGCAAACCTGAAAATAATGCCTGGAAAGACGAATCCATTTTTAACAAGTGTCCTCTGCTCTGGTGACCACAGAGAGATAGCTTGAAGCTGTCACAGTGGGAAAATTATATTCCTACAGCAAAGGAAACACCTGCATATTGCCAATGGGTAAGGATGCTCAGAGATAGTTATCTTAGAATCATGCCAAGCAAGTACTGAATAATTAAAATGTATGGAAGGCAGATGAGGATCTGACAAACGCAGCACTACTAGGGGAAGGAAAACACCATCTTCATAGTATCAGATTATTTAGGTTAGAAAGACAGAGCTGTGTTATGACACAGCTTTCATGGATTAAAAAGCAAAGTGGAAGAACCTTCTGTGCTCATTTCTAGGGACTCTGCTACAAGAAGAAGACATCCTATTTCCCAGATGACACACAGGAGAAGAGCTATACTGGACCAGAATCAAACATGGAACCAAAATTAATGAAGGTCATCATCAGTTTCTTAATGGGGATAAATAGAAGACAGATATCAAGGATTATTATTGAACCCCTATCGTTTGTCAAAAAGACAATAAAGTCAAGTGGTTGCGTGTTTAAGCTTTTCATCAGAAAAATAGACAGATGTGAGTTTCAGTCTCAGAGTTGCAACTTGCAAGATATATCACATTTAATGCAGTCCTTAACCTCTGTAAACTTTAGCTTTCTTATCTGTTGAATAAGAATAATATTAATAGTGTCATAGAGTTGATAAAAGTGCCCATTTTATTAAGGATCTTAATCATAAATAAATGCTCTATCTTGTCAAATGTTTTTCCTGCATCTATTGATATGATCATTCAATTGTTATTCTTTATTTTGTTTATTTGATGTATCACATTAATTAATTTGAGTGTGTTAAATCATCTCTGTGCCCCTTGGATGAGCCCACTTTCTCATGGTGTATAACCTTTTTCATGTGTTGTATTAGATTTGCTAGTAATTTGTTTAGGAATTTTGCATCTGTATTCATCAGAGATATTGGTCTATAGTTTTCTGTTTTTGTGTTATCCTTACCAGATTTTGGTATGAGAGTAATACTGACTTCATAAAATGAGTTAGGAGGTATTGTCTCTTCTTCAATTTTTTGGAACAGTTTGAGAAGTACAGATATTAAATCTTTGAAAGTTTGGTAAAATTCACTATTAAGGTCATCTGGTCCTGGACTTTTACTTTTCGGGATGTTTTTGATGAGGTTTTGTTTCAATTTTCATACTGCTAATCGGTCTATTTAGATTTTTCAGTTCTTCATGATTCAATCTGGGAAGGTTATATATTTCTAAAATCTTGCCCATTTCTTCTAGGTTATTAAATTTGGTGGAGTATAACTTTTCATAGTATTCTTGAATGATCCTTTGTATTACTGTAGTATCTGTTATAACTTCTCTTTCATTTCTAATTTTGCTTATTTGTGTCTTTTCTCTTTTTTCCTTATTGCATCTAACCAGGGGCTTGTCAGTTTTATGAATCTTCTCAGAGAAACAGCTCTTTGTTGCATTAATTTTTTCTATTGCCTTTTTGTTCTCAATTTCATTTAATTCTGTTCTAATTTTTATTATTTCCTTCTTTTTGCTGACTTTGGGCTTCATTTGTTCTTTTTCTAGTTTTTTGAGATGTAATATTTGGTTTTTTATTTGAGATTTTTCATGTTTCTTGAGATAGCCCTGTAATGATATGAACTTTTCTATTATTATCACTTTTGCTGTGTCCCAAAAGTTTTGATATGTTATATTTTCATTCTCATTTGTTTCTATGTATCCCTTGATCTCTCCTTTTATTCCCTCTATGACCCAGTCATTCTTTAGTAGCACGTGATTTAATATCCACATATTTGTGGTTCTTCTCCCTTACTTTTTTATAGCTGATCTCCGATTTCAAAGCATTATGGTCAGAAAATATGCTTGGTATAATTTCAATCTTCTTAAATTCGTTGAGCCTATTTTTGACAATGATCTATCCTTGAAAATGTACCATGTGCACTGGAGAAGAGTGTATAAGCTGCTGCTTTGAGATGAAAGGTTCTGTAAATGTCAATTATGTCCAGTATATCTACTGTGTCATTTAAGATTGATATTTCCTTATTGATTTTGTTTAGATGATCTATCTGTAGCTGATAGTGGTGCATTTAGGTCCCCTAATATGATTCTGTTTATGTCAGTTTATCCTTTTAGTTCTCTTAGTAGTTGCGTTATATATTTTGGTATTCCCTAACTGAGAACATATATATTGATAAGTGTTATGTCTCTTGGATGTGTGTCCGCCTTTATCATTATGAAGTATCCATCATTGACTTTCATTATTTTTTTTTCATCTTGAAGTCCATTTTGTCAGATATAAGTATGGTTACACTCGCTTTTCTCTGGATATCATTTGCTTGGAATATCGTTTTCCTCCTTTTGGCTTTGAGTCTATATTTGTCCTTGCAGCTGAGATGTGTCTCTTAAGGGCAGCATGTGTCTGGGTATTGTTTGTTTGTTTGTTTGTTTTTTGATTCAATCTGCAACTCTGTGTTTTTTTATTGGTAAGTTCAGTCCATTTACATTTAAGGCGATTATTGAAATATGAGGTTTTCCTATAGCCATTTAATCTTATGTTTTCTGGTAGCTTGGTGTGTTTCCATTGTTTCTTTGTCCCTGTGTTTTTGTCTGTTCTTTTAATTTAGTGATGTTTTATGGCTTTTCCCTCTGTTCCATCTTGTTTTATGTTATGTGTCTTGGTTTTGGATTTTTTGTGTGAGGTTATTATTAAGATTTTGTAAAGGAAAGTTTTATATATATGTACACATACATACATACATATACATATACATGTATGTATATATACATTTCAACCCTGGTTGTTGGGTGAGGGATACTAAGGGAGCTGAAACAGCTTAGAGAGCAGCAGTGCTTTCTATTGGCCTTTTCTGATCTGAGTTACACATATCCCATTCTAGACAAGAAGTATAGATAATACAC
>NW_006429686.1:235402-237211 GCF_000325575.1 Pteropus alecto | reverse complement strand
AATGATCTTTGTTCCTCTTTTTTAAAATTTTTTTTTTTTTTTTTTACCTTTGGCCATTATGTAATAATTAAGGTTATAATACCCTGTTCTTAATAAGAGTTGCACTTTCCTGTTTCTGTTTGCCTATTAGTCACCTTACATATATATACATACATATATATATGTACGTATATATATATGTATACTTTTGTTTCAGATAGAATGATCCCCTTCAGTATTTCTTGTAATACAGGCCTTTTGGTGGAAAATTCCCTCAGCTTTTGTATATCTAAAAAGGTCTTTATTTTTCCTTCATATCCAAAGGAGAGCTTTGCTGGATATATTATTCTTGGCTGGTAATTTACTTCTCTCAACAGTTTGAATATTAGGTCCTCCAACACTTGTTATTAGTTGTACTGTTGATAACAGCTATTCTAAAAGGTGTGAGATGGTATCTCATTGTTGTTTTTAATTCACATTTCTCTAATAGTGAAGTTGAGCATCTTTGTATATCTTTGTTAGCAATTTCTATGTCTTCTAGAAAGAAGCATCTGTTCAGGACTTCAGTCTATTTTTTACTTGGATCATTTGTTTTTTTGTTGTTGCTGTTGTTGTTGTGATCGAGTTGTATGAGTTCTTTGTATATTTTGAATATTAGGTCCTTATAAAAGGCATTGCTTATAAATACATTTTTCCATTCAGATGGTTCTCTCTTTACCTTGTTGATGGTCTCTTTCACTGTGCAGAAGCTTTTTAGTTTGATGTTGTCCCAGTCATTTATTTTTGCTTTTACTTCCCTTGCCTTTGGGGTCAAATACATAAAATCCTCTTTAAGCCCATGTTCCTTGAGATCAGTTCTCATGTTTTCTTCTGTGCATTTTATTGTTTCCGGTCTTCTATTCAGGTTCTTAACCCATTTGGAGTTAATTTTAGTATGTGGTGATAGACAACAGTTTAGTTTCATTCTTTTTCAGGCGGCTTTCCAGTTTTCTCAGCACCATTTATTGAAGAGGCTTTCCTTTCTCTACTGTAGGTTTTGGCTTTCTTGTCAAAAATTAATTGCCCTTATAGCCATAGGTTTATTTCTGGATTCTTGGTTCTGTTACACTGGTATATTTGTCTGTTTTTCTGCCAATACCATGCTGGTTTGATTACAGTCGCTTTGTAGTATAATTTGAAGTTGGGCAGAGTGATGCCTCCAAGTGTCATTCCTTTTACTCAGAATGGCTTTCGTAATTCAGGGTATTTTGCACTTCCATACAAATCTGAAGATTTTTTGTTCTACTTCTTTTAAAAATGCCTACGGGATTTTGATGAGTATTGCATTGAATCTGTATAATGCTTTAGGTAATAAGGTCATTTTAACTATGTTAATTCTTCCAAATCAAGACCATGGAGTAAAATCTTTCCATTTTTGTATCTTCTTCAATTTCTTTTAATAGGGTCTTATAGTTTTCTTTACATAGGTCCTTCACATGTTTTGTTAGATTTATTCCTAGGTATTTTATTCTTTTTGTTGCAATTGCAAAAAGAATTATATTTTCCACTTTTTTTGACACTTCATCATTAGAATATTAAAATGCTAAGATTTTTGAACATTGATTTTGTATCCATAAACTTTATTGTATTTGCCTATTGTTTCTAGAAGTGTTCTTCTGGAGTCTTTAGGGTTTTCTACATAGAGAATCATGTCTTCTGCAAATAGTGACAGTTTGACTTCTTTGTTTCCTATTTGATGCCTTTTATATCTTTCTCTTGCCTGATTGCACTCGCTAGGACCTCCAATGTTATATTGAATAACAGTGGCAATAGTGGACAGCCTTGCCTTGT
>NW_006429686.1:224632-232516 GCF_000325575.1 Pteropus alecto | reverse complement strand
GATTCTTTCCTCTATTTGGTCGACTCTATTTCCCAAGCTTGCTATTTCATTTTTCAACTCTTGCAGTATGTTCTTCATCTCCGGAAGTTCTATTTGGTTCTTTTTGAGGGTTTCGGTCTTTTTGCTAAAAAACTCATTCTGCTCATCTAGTTGTTTTTTCAATTCCTGAAATTGTTGGTATGAATCATTTCATATCTCATTGAGGTTTTTCAGAAGTACCATTCTGAATTCTCTGTCATTTAAGTCACAGATCTCTGTGTTTGTACGGTTATTTTCTGGAGATTTTCTTCTTTCTTTCTGAGCTGCCTTGTCACTTTGGTTGTTCATGGTGTTT
This sequence comes from Pteropus alecto, assembly GCF_000325575.1. Lineage (NCBI taxonomy): Eukaryota > Metazoa > Chordata > Mammalia > Chiroptera > Pteropodidae > Pteropus > Pteropus alecto. The sequence goes on along the minus strand of NW_006429686.1, from coordinate 232,182 downwards.
AATGGACTATTTCTCCACCTGGGCATTAATGTAAAGTGTATTCTGCTATTTTTTCTAAAAAGTTAAGTACCATTCTGAATTCTCTGTCATTTAAGTCACAGATTTCTATGTTTGTACGGTTATTTTCTGGAGATTTTCTTCTTTCTTTCTGAGCTGCCTTGTCACTTTGGTTGTTCATGGTGTTTAATGGACTATTTCTCCACCTGGGCATTAATGTAAAGTGTATTCTGCTATTTTTTTTCTAAAAAGTTTTATTATATAAATGTCTCTCTTTAGCATGTTGCAAAGAAGGCATTTTTCTTTTTGTTTCCAGTAAGTGGTATCTAATCCTCTTGGATCCCTGCTTTATATAAAGTCTTTATCATGTCTTTCTTTTTTTCTAATAGATGTTTAATTATGCTCCCTATCCTCAGTCTCAGTCCCTGTCAGTGTTATCAACAGTTTCGGTATCATTTGCTCAGATTGCCCTGGCTCCGCAATGTTCCGCTTTGGTGGATTTGGGGGAAGATTTTGGGTTGGGGAATGGGGCCTGCAGCTCAGCCTCCCATTTTGCAACCATATCTGGTAAAAATCAACTGTTGTTTCTCTGCTTTCTGCACTGATGCCTGGGCACTGCTGCCAGCCACGTGGAGCTCACGGCTCTCCCAAGCAGCACTGTTCAGGGAATCGCCACATTTACCCCCTCCCTCCTCTTGCAGAGAGCTCCGGCTGCAAGAGGCAGCTTCTTGTTTCTCCCAGTCCACCACCCATACCCAGAGTTCTGACCTGTGGTAGCTCTTATGCAAAGATCCCACGTTCAGACTTGCTGGTGTGCAGTTTGTGTGTTTTTTGTTGAGTTTTAGATGTTTGGCTCATTGTTTCAAAGAGAGAGATTTGGGAACGTCTCTCACTCAGCCATGTTTCTGTTGAGCCTCTCTATTTGGTTCTTTATTAGAGTTTCAGTTTCCTTGGCAAGGTATTCCTGTTGTTCATTGATTTTGTTTCTAAGTTCTTTCAAGTGTTGATCAAAATTTTCTTGCATCTTGTTGGGATTTTTTAGTAGTGTAATCTTCTGATCTCTGTCATTTAAATTTCAAATTTCTATGCATTTAAGGTTATTTTCTGGAGGTTTTTTTCATCTTTTTTTCTGAGCAACCTTGTCACCTTGGTTGTTCATGTTTGGTGGACTATTTCTTTGCCTAGTCATTAATGAGAATGTACTCTGTTTTGTTTTTTGAAAAAAAAATTAAAATTTATTATATAGTGTTCTCTCTTTAAGGGGTTGATAAGAAGTGGGTTTTCTTTTGATTTTCAGTAGGTGTTGCCCATGCCTCCTGTACTGCCCAAGCCTCAGGGATCTCTGCTTTGAGTTTAAAAATGTCTTTTATTCGCTGGGGAGGTGTGTGTCTCCTCTGTGACCAAGTCACCTAGGTTCCAGTTCTCCATTCTCATGGAAGAATGTAAAAGGCGATAGGGGTCCGAGCCTCTGAAAAGGCCCTGACGTCCTAGGACTGTCCCAACTGTCAGATGCGGTTCTCTGCTGTTTCCTTTTGAATCAAACTGACTGGGTGTGGTGGGGTGGATTGAGAGAGTCTACTAATGTGTGTGGCTGTTTTCTTTGCAGTAATTTTGGCCCTCAGGCTCATTTCTATATCTCGGATCTTGTCACTGGGACCAGCTGCATTTTATGTTTCAGTTCTTGTTGTGCAAATTCCCCTGGGGCTTGGTGCTGGCTCTAGGAGGGTATGGGGGAGGGGATTGCACTTCGGGATGTGGAGGAAGGTGGCCAGGCTCCATGACTCAGCTTTCTGCCTGGCAAAGGTGATTGCTAAGACACCACTGCACTAAGTCTCTGCCCTGCTCTCTGCCCTGATCATTGGGTTTCACTCCATGTAATATGCTGATTACTCATTCAGGACTGTTTGGAGCTACAAAGAATCAAAATAACCACCACGTAATTCCCGCCTCCTCCTCAGCTTGCAGAGAGCTCCGGGATGCATTCTGCAGCACCCGCTTCCCTTTCTCCTCCCTGTTTGCACAATTTGCACATCTTCAGATGCTCTGATGCACAGACCTCTCAGACGTGCTTGTGTGCAGGTTGTGTGTTACCTGTTAGATTGTATGTTATCCATTTGTTGTAATTTCAAGAGAAGAGATCACTGGAGATTCTTCATACTGCCATGCTTTGACATCACTCTAAATAATTGAAAACAATCCCGTTTAAAATTGCATCAAAAAATAAATTTAGAAATAAATTTTACCAAGAAGATGAAAGACCTGTTTTCAGAAAATTATAAGAAATTGAAGAAGATACAAATAATTGGAAGCATATATTGTGCTCATGGATATCAAGAATTAACATCATTAAAATGTCCATGTTACACAAAGCAATCCACAGATTCAATGCAATCCCTATCAAAATACCAATAACGTTTTTCACAGAACTAGAACAAACAAACCTAAAATTTATATGGAACCAAAAGAGACCCTGAATAGCCACAGCAATTTTGAGAGAGAAGAACAAAATTGGAGGTTTCATGGTACTTGATATCAAATTATATTACAAGTTATCAAAATAGTTATCAAAATAGCATGGTATTGGCATAAAAAAAAAAAACAGACACATAGATCAATGGAACAGAATAGAGGGCCCAGAAATTAATCCATGTCTATATGGTCATTTAATCTATGACGAAGGAGACCTGAATATACAGTCAGGTAAAGACAGTGTATTCAGTAAATTGTGTTGGGAAAACTGGGCAGATACATGCAAAAAATGAAACTAGACCACCTTCTTACACCATATACAAGAATAAATTCAAAATGGATTAACAACTTAAATGTTAAATCTGAAATCATAATCTCCTAGAAGAAAACATGGGTAGCAAATTCTCTGACATTGTTCTTAGTAATATTTTTTCTGCTCCATCTCCTTGGGCAAGGGAAACAAAAGAAAAAAGTTAACAAATGGGACTACATCAAACTAAAAAGTTTTGGCCAAGCAAAGGAAACTATCAACAAAATGAAAAGACAATGTACTGAATGAGAGAAGATATTTGCCAATGATACATCCAATAAAGAGTTAATATCCAAAATTTAAAAGGAACTTATACAACTCAACACCAAAAAAAAAGAAAAAGAAAAAATAAACAATCCAATTAAAAAATGAGCAAAGGACCTGAATAGGCATTTCTCCAAAGAGGACATACAAATGGCCAATAGACATATGAAAAGATGCTCACTGACACTAATCATCAGAGAAATGCAAATTAAAACCACAATGAGATATCACCTCACATCTTTAAGAATGGCAATCATCAATAAGTCAAAAACAAGTGTTAGCAAGGATGTGGAAAAAAGGGAACCTTCATACACTGTTGGTGAGATTGCAAATTGGTACAGCTACTATGGAAAATAGTTTGGAGGTTCCTCAAAAAATGAGAAATGGAAGTACATTATAATCCAGATTTACACTTCTAAGTATTTATCCAAAGAAAACCAAAACACCAATTTGAAAAGATATATTCAACTCTATGTTCACTGCAGCACTACTTACAATAGCCAAGATATAGAAGTAACCTAAGTGCTCATCAATAGATAATTGGATCAAATAGAGGTGATACATATATACAATGGAATATTACTCAGTTATAAAAAAGAAATAACATCTTACCATTTGCAACAATATGGATGGATCTAGAGAGTACTATGCTAAGTGAAATAAGTCAGACAGAGAAAGACAAATACCATATGATTTCACTTATATGTAGAATCTAAGGAACAATATAAGCAAACAAGTAAAATGAAAACATACTCATAGAAACAGAACTGGTGATTGCCAGATGGAAGAGAGGTTGGAGGTCTGGGTGAAAAAGATAAAGGGATTAAGAAGTACAAATGGGTAGCTACAAAATAGTCATGGTGATGTAAAGTACAGCATAGGGAATATAGTCAATAATATTTTACTAACTATGTATAATGCCAGTTCAGTACTAGACTAATTGGGGGATCACTTCATAAATTATATAAATGTCTAATCATTGTACTGTCCACCTGAAACTAACATAAGTTAATATTGAATGGGAACTCTATTTGAAAAACAAAAATTAAAAAATAAAAACTAAACCCTTTAGGTATTGCATTACAAAAAATATGTTCACTTTCAGAACTCATGTTCTGAATGGTTATTGATGTATGTCATTGAGGCTTTTTATACAACATTATTATAGCAATATATAAATGATGTGGAATGTAATGCTAAAACTGACACTGTAAAAATGATGTTAGGAATTATGTCTCTTAAGATGTTAAGCTAAGATTAATAAAATGAATTTTAAGTAAGGTTAATGAAGACCTCCCAACTATATCATTGCATTACACGATCAGATTACTAAAGTCAGAGAACAGAGATGAAATAGCTTATCCAAGTGTATGATGAAATGAATCACATGACTGGGAAGTCGTGAAACCAAAAACAGACCCCTGGTTTTTCTGCATCCACAGCAACCAAACATACTCTATTAGCCATCACTGCCTCATGGAGTTGGAATCTGGTCTTTCCTGTAGAACACAGGCAGCAGGAGGCCTTAACTAAGCTCCATACTGCCCAATGAGAAGTATTTTAAATATTAAATCTTTCTCTCATAATTGTCCTCAAAAAAAAAAAAAAAAGTAGAAAATACAACCGTAGATCTGCAGCCTACATTGCTAGTTGGCAGGAAATTAGATCCTAGATTCTCACTTAGCTATAGCAACAATGTCTATATGTAAACCTTCTTTGTGCACTGAAAGTTTCACCTTTAGCTAAAGAGAAGGAACAGTATGTATTTAAATTAATGTGTGATGTTCCTTTACAATCACAAGTTTTGCCCAGAAGGTTCATTCGATATACACATTTCTGCAATTTAAAAAAAATTACATAACATCTCATCATTCCAAATCACATTCAACCTATTTGATTTTTTATTATTCTTTTAATGTTTACTTGGTTATTATCACATTGATACAGTGCATGATTATTATAGAAAAATCATAATAATAACAAAATTATAAATAAAAAGTCTATAACGCCATTCATCCAGAGACATTCACTAATAATTCCATAGTGTTTATTCACCTAGATACATTTTATATGTATATATACATACATGGAGTTCAACCTAATTGTTTTAAACAGCTGAATTATTTTACCTAATATTGTTTTGTATGTTTCCATATATCTTGCCATGTACTGTTTACTCACTTGGTATAAAAATACATTTAATATCTTCTCTATTTTTTGAGAAAACAGAAAACAGTTTATTGTCACTTGCTTACCAGAGCTAGAATTGTTATAGACACAGACAAATGGCAGGAAGCAAACAGAAGAGGAATGAAATGAAAAGCAATTAGACAAATAGTCATACTCATATATAAACAGCATTCTCCAGCCTATGGAAAATTCTTCCCTCACCTAATTTGTGTGTGTATGTGCATGTGTGTGTGTGTAATAAAATGAGATGAGCTATTTTCAGATCCATTTTAATTTAAAAAACATTGGTCAATAAATAATTTTAAACGATGTTAAAAGTTAAAATATATATCACTGGTGATCACACAATTAAGATAATATTACTTCCAATTTATATCTATAAACTTCCAAAGTTTAATTTTTCACAGGAAAATTTATTTTTTTAAATGTAACAGTCTATTTTATAGATTTATTATAATTTGAATATCATTTTGGAGAATATTTGTTCATGCTCTATACTTATTAGTTATAGCTGTTTTTCAGATTAAAACGTAATGCATTCTAAATATTTAAACAGGAGAATGTATAAAATTAGACTTTTAAATTATTGCGTCTCTTTACTGTACTCTTCTCAAGACATCATTTAAAAAATTTGTACAAATTCTTATATGCATTGTTTATTTTATATTATGTGACAACAGGAAAGAAAAAATTATCTCTCTCAATTAACCTCAATGATGATATACATAGCTAAAAACCACCAGTAGCAGAGTAACAACTTTAACATATTTATTGAGATGTAATTAACGTAATATATAATTTACATATTTTAAGTGTAAAGTTCAATGATTTTGTATTAAAGTTACAAAGTTATGAAACTGTTACCACAACATATACATTCTATTTAAGTTTAGAAAATTCCCAATACCTCAAGAAGATCCTCTGTGCCCATTTGCAGTCTGTCCTTGTTTCCTACACTAGACCCAGGCAAACACTAATGTACTTTCCATTTCCATGGATTCACTTTTTCTAGACATTTAATACAATTTGAAACATAATATATGGCCCTTGTTGCCAAGTTTTTTATACTTAGCAAAATGTGTTGCGGATTCTGGGAAACATAGTGTAGTGAGAGACATCCTCAGATCTCTTCCCTTGAAACAACAATAAGCTGAACATCTAAAACACAACAAAAAACAACCAAACTGCACACCAGCACACCTGAGAATGGGATCTGAGCATAAGAGCTAACACAGGTCAAAATTCCAGGTATTGGAGAAATAAAGAAGCTGCCTCTCACAGCTGCCCGAGCTCTTTGCAGGAGGAGGGGGAAGGGTGAAGGTGCAGCAACTTCCCTGATCAGCCTTCCTGGAAGGGTTGAAACTTCTAGCAGCCAGCAGCAGGCCCCATTCATTAGGGCTGAAAGCAGAGAAGCGGGATGGGACAGCAGAGAAACAACAGTTGAATTTTACTGGCCCCGCTTCCAAACTGATTCTGAGCTGCAGCCCCAAACCCCTAATGCAGAGGGCCCCGCCCCCCATACCCTCTGAGAACAAACACCACGGAGCCCCAGGGGAATCTGAGTAAAAGCTGGCGACACTGAAGCTACCTCTCTCAGTCTCTGGAGCTCCCTGCAAGAGGACGAGGAGGGGAAAAGGCGCAGCAATTTCCCTGATCAGACTGCCTGGAAGTGCCAGAATTTCTAGCAGCCAGCAGCAGGGTGCAGTAATGAGGGCAGAAAGCAGAGAAGCAGGACGGGACTACAGAGACACAACAGTTGATCTTTGCCGGCCCTAGTTGCAAAACCAAGGCTGAGCTGCAGGCCCCAACTCCAAATCCAGAGGGTCCTCCCCACAAAACCTCCGAGACCGATCACTGCAGAGCTCTAGGGCAATCTGAGCAAACACTACTGAAACTGTTGCTAACACTGACGGGGAATGAAACTGAGAGTAGCAAGTGTGATTAAATATCTAGAAGAAAATAAAAAAGACATTTAGGCCTTATATAAAGCAGGGAACCAACATGCTTGGACGCCACCTACTGGATACCAAATGAAAAGCGCCTTCTTTGCAGCAAGCTAAAGAGAGACCTCTATATAATGGATCGTGTTTCTAGAAAAACAACAGAATACATTCCCATTAATGCTCAGGCACAAAAATAGTCCATTAAACAAAATGAACAACCAAGGTGACAAGACATCTCAGAAAGAAAGAGAAAAATCTCCAGAAAATAAGCTTGCAGACATAGAAATATATGACTTAAATGACAGAGAATTCAGGATGGTACTTCTGAAAAAACTCAATGAGATCCAAAGCAACTCAAATCAACAATTTTAGGAATT
>NW_006429686.1:205320-220830 GCF_000325575.1 Pteropus alecto | reverse complement strand
TTTACGAAGGAGGTATAATTCTTTTTCAAGTGAAAAAATAATCACAGAGCTACAGAGCTCAGTGTAAATTAGTACAGCCATTATGGAAAATAGTATGAAGGTTCTTCAAAAAGTCAAGACTAAAATTACCATATGAGCCAGCAATCCCTCTTCTGGGTATTTACGCTCAAAATTTGAAAACATTTATCCATAAAGATATGTGTACCCAATGTTCATTGCAGCATTATTCACGGTGGCCAAGACATGGAAACAATCAAAGTGCCTTCAATAAGTGACTGGATAAAGAAGCTGTGGCACATATATACAATGGAATATTACTCAGCCAGAAGAGATGAAATACTGCTATTTGCGACAACATGGATGGACCTCAAGATAATAATGCTAAGCGAAATAAGCTAGACTGAAAACGTTGAAAATCACATTATATCACTTATATGTGGGATATAAATGTAAAAGCAACAAATGAACAGGACAAACAGAAACTCAATGACATGGACAATGGACTAGTGGTTAACAGGGTAGTGAGTTGGGGCTCAGGGGCGAGGTAGACTTGGTAAAGAGGGTTTAGAGGGAGTGTGAAGTGGGTAAAGCGGATCAAATATACGGTAACTGAAAGAAACTGTATTTTGGGTGGTAAACACACAATAGAATATACAGATGTCAAATGATAATGTACACCTGAAAATTATATAATTGTGTTAACCATTGTTACCCCAATAAACTTAAAAAAATGTGTTCAAGATTCATTTATGTTGTAGCATGTAGCTGTACTTCAGTTTTCGTGACATAAATTTTTAATTTTAATATTGTCCAAATAAATTAAAGCCATTATGATAAATCACGTTATTGTTTTGCTATATTTTAAAATAATACATAATGATTAGTAATTTCATTGCAGATGAAAATTCCTTTAAAATTAACATGACTCCAAATATAGATGTGTTGTGCATGTATGTTGATTTAGAATGCTTCATCATCATTTCAAATTCTGGAATTAAAGAATGTCTATTAAATTAGGCCATCAAAGAACATCAAATCACTTGCTCATCTCAGCCATCATCTAAGTCCATCATTAGAAATAACTATACTCCAGTACGGCCAAGGTTTGGGAGCATTCATTTTCTAACCAAATACTGCATATTTTAGAGTTTCTTACAAGTGCATAAATATGAGTAGTTTTTGCTAATAGAATGGATGCTACATGCTTAAATTTTTTCCCCAACATTTTTGAAATAGCAAAGAAAACTTCCTTCTGTTTGACTCAAACTGGATTTCCAGATGTCCAGGGTCAAAAGTTGGAAATAAAGGTATCAAGTTTTGACCTACTTTAAGCCGACAGCGTTCCCAAATGTGTAAGAGCTTCCTCAGAGGGTGTCCTTTTGTAGTTTTATTTTTTCTCCTGACTTTCCTAGTAAGAGGTCCATATACATTCTTATGAATTATGCCATTCTAGTTCCACCTTGTAAGTGGTCTAGGTGTCTTTTATTTATCCTTCAGTAATTGATTGAATTATAAACACTTAAAATGCTTGTTCTAAGAGCATAAATTTGCAAAGTTGCTAATTCTCTTCTTCCTGAGTTTGATGTGCCATATTCTACTTGGTAACATTTGATATTCTCTATCTTTGAAAACTAGCTCCTAATATAAAATGAGAGATAGAGGGTGAACTAATAAAAAATAGAAATATCACAAAATTGATTATTTTTTTCTCTGTTGAATAGTTGACATTTAACAAATACTTTATTTTTTCCATCTTTATTGAAATATAATAGACAATTAGTTGCTTGTATTTACATTGTACAATACAATGAGTATTTTTTAAAATATAGTTGGCACATAATAATATTTTCAGTTCTATAGCATAGTGATCAGAGATCCACATAACTCTCAAATGATCACCCCACTAAATCTAGTACCCCTCTTCCCTCTTTACATATTTATTACAACATTATTAACCATCTTCCCCATGCTACACTCTACATCTCCATGTCTATTCTGCAACTATACATTTGTACCTCTTACGGCCTCTGCCTTTTTTTTTTCCTATCCTTTGAAGTCCCCTCCACTCTAGTAGCTCTCAAGTTTTCTCTATTTATATGAGCTTATTACTACTTTTGTGTTGTCGTTACTGTTTATTTTGTTCTTTAGATTCCTCATGTACTTGAAATCATGTGATGATTATCTTTCTCTATTTGACCACACCTGGATGTGGTTTGTGTGGGTCCTTGAGTTGGGAGAGGCAGACTTTGAGGGGATCCTCTGAATAGAGTGATCTATGTTATCCTGTTTGATGATCTCAGCTATGGCGGTGCTGCAAGAGAGCCTCACCTCTGACCTTCATTTGGAAAGTTCTATTGCCCCTCTGGAAGTCTCTGGTGCCCCTGCATAGATGACCGGTTGCTGGTGCTCAGATGGAGCAGGTCCATCACCGCACAAGTCTGCTTGAAGACATGACCTTGTTTTGAGGTGTCTGCAGCTACAGGCTTTGCTGGATAAATTATTCTTGGTTGTATATCCTGGGTCTTCATCCTGTTGAATATTTTTTACCAAGCCCTTCTGTCCTGCAGAGTTTCTTTTGAGAAATCAGCTGTCAGTCTTATGGGTGCTCCCCTGTAGGTGACTGTTTTTCTCTTGCTGCTTTTAAGATTCTCTCTTTGTCTTTAACCTTTGGCATTTTAATTATGATGTGTCTTGGTGTGAGCCTCTTTGGGTTCCTGGATTTTGGGACTCTGTGCTTCCTGGGGTATTATGTCTATTTTCTTCACCAGGTGAGGGAAGTTTTCCATCATTATTTCTTCAAATAGCTCTTCAACATCTTGTTTTTCTGTTTGTTTGTTTTTCTTCTGGTACCCCTATGACACAGATATTTTTACATTTAGTGTTACATAGGCTCCTTAAATTATTATTATAGTCTTGGTTTCTTTTTTCTTGCCATTCTAATTGAGTGTCCTTGGCTTTCCCATCCTCTAGATAGGTCATTTGATCCTCTTCTTTATTCATTCTGTTTCTTCCATTTAACATACTTCTCATCTCAATTCCATTTCCATTTTTATGTTTTTTATCTCGTTGTTGAAGTTCTCACTGAATTCATCTACACTTCTCATAAGTTCATTGAGCATCTTCATAACCAGTGTTTTGAACTCCGCATCTGTTAGATTGCTTGACTCATTATTTCTGGATCTCTGTTCTGTTCTCTCATATGGTTTCTGCTTTTTGTCTTCCCATTTTGGCTGCCTTTCTGTGTCAGTCTCTATGTACTAAGTACAGCTCTTAAGTCTCCCTGTCTTATTAGTGTGGCTTTGTGTGGTAGGTGCCCAGTGGCACAGTTTTGAGAGGGGTGCAGCTGCAGGCCAAGTTTAGCCCCAGTCTGCCCCTCCGGGGCCACCTGTTAAGATTCAGCAAGCAATCCCCAGATGCTGTGCTTATAGTTGCTCAAGAGGTCATGCCAGAATCCAAGGCCAGCTGTGAGTCTAGGTGCTGCTCAGCAAGGGGCACCTGACTAAGCCAAGACACACCTGGATGTGGCTTGCGTGGGGCTGCTAGTTGGGGAGGTGGAGTTTCAGGGAGTTCTTTGGGCAGAGTGACCTCTGTTATCCAGTTTGATGATGTCTCAGCTATGGCGACGTTGAGCCTGCACACTGGGAGTGGGGAGGGCTCAACAAAAGAATAATGAATACCGCTGGCACTTCTATACTGGGTGGGTCTTGCCTCAACCCTCGTTCTGACAACTCAGTATTCCCCTGTAAGTCTCTGGTGCCCCCCATGAAGCCAACCTGAGCTGCTGCTCAGAGCGAGCAGATCCATCAGGAGAAAGTCCACTCACAGACACAGCCCCTTTAAGAGGCATCTACAGCTGCCACTGCTGCAGCCTCCATCTCACTCAGTCATTCGGGAGCTGACAACCTCGTGTCCTCGTCTTGTCCTAGCTTCTGCCATTACGGGGTGATTTCTTATATTTTTCCCTATTCATATGGCTTATCCATCCAGATCCCAGGCAATTTTCCTTGTTTTTTGTTCCTTGTTTCTGTCACAACTTTGATTTGGTCGCCATAGGGATAATCACAGCCTCTATCATCTATGCCATTTTTTTCTCTGTACTTCATTCTTTTATGTTCAAATACTGTTTCACTGTATGAATATAACACATTTTGCTTATCCATTCATCAACTGAGGGACTTTTGAGCTGTTAATACTCCTAAGTGTTTTACTTTTAACATGTTATTGTATATAGAACTGATTTATTTATTTCGACTTTGGATTTTTCATTGCTAAAGTAAAGAAATAGAATTGACTTTTATATATCGATCTGTATCCTGTAATCTTGCTGAACTCAACTCTAATAAATTTTTTGTGGAATTTTATATATAAGACCATATCTCCTGCAAATCAAATATAAATGCTTTATTTCTTCCTCTTTACTTGCTTTGCCTTTTTTTTTTTTTTTTGCTTGACTAATTGCTCTAGCTAGAACATTGAATACTTTGTTAAACAGAATTGGCAAGAGCAGGTATTCTCATTTGTTTTTGATCTTAAGAGGAAAGTTTTCAGTCCTTCACCAATATGTATTATGTTAACTCTGACTTCCTTCCAGTCTCTCATTAATCACTGTCCTTTGTTGACTTTTGTCCAGTGTGTTGAAAAACATTGTTTCATAACTTTTTTCTGATTATTTTGGTCATTTCACAGGAATCTGTGGTAGGCTGAATTATGGATTCCCAGAGGTCTCCACAGCCTAACCCCCAGAATCTGTGAATATATTATCTTATATTGCATTTGTAAAAAAAAAAAAGACTTTACAGATGTAATTAAAGATCTTGAGTGGGGAGATTATCCTGTAATATCTTGGTTGGCCTAATGTAGTCACAAGTGTCCTTGTAAGAGAGAAGGTATTGTGAAGATGTAAGTAGAGAGATATTTGAAGATGCCACCCTGCTGGCTTTGAATATGGAAGAAGGAGCCATAAGTCAAGGTAGGCAATATATAGATCCCTAGAATCCAGAAAAGATAAGGAAACTAACTGTCCCCTAAAGCCTCTAGAGGAGCATGGCCCTGTTGATACCTCAATTTCATCCTAGTGAGACCCATTTCAGACATCTAGCCTCCAGTACTGTATGATGACACTTGCATGTTATTTTAAACCACTAAATTTGTGGTAATTTGTTACAGCAGCAATAGTTCACTAATACATACCAGATATCCAGAAATCTCACTTCTTTGTATTTATCCAAAGGAAATTAAATCAGGATCTTGAAGACATATCTGGACTCCCATGTTCAATGCAACATTATTCACAATACCAAGATATGGAAATAATAGAAGTGCCCATCAACAGATGAATGGATAAAGAAGAGTACACACACACACACACACACACACACACACACACACATTTAAATATTATTCAGCCATGAAAAGAGGAAATCCTGCCTCTTGAGAACACCTGGATGGACCTTGAGTGCATTATGCTAAGCAAAATAAGTCAGAGAAAAACAAATACTACATGATATCATTCATATGTGGAATATAAAAAAGCTGAACTCATAGACACAGAGAGTAGGATGGTGGTAACCAAGGGCTGGGGATGGGGCAACTGAGGAAATGTTGCTAAAAGGTACAAACTCCCAATTGTAAGGTGAATAAGTTTTGGGGATCTAATGTACAGCATGGTGATTATAGTTAGCAATATTGTATTATATACTTGAAAGTTGTTAAGAATGTGGATCTTAAATGGTCTCACCACAAAAAGAAATGATAATTATGTGGTATGATGGACATGTTAACTAATGCTACAATGGTAATCATGCTGATTATATAAACAGACTATACACCTTAAATTTATACAATATTATATGTCAATTTTGTCTTACTAAAGCTGGAAAAATTAAAATATAAAAAAATGGAGAGGAAATATCAAAGATTATGTGTGAAGAGTATTTGGTCCCAGAAAATACACTCATGCTTGTTTTGTGCAACATAGTCCAATCAATGATCAGGGGACCTATCCTTACCTAGAATCAGATTAGAGCTTTCAAGGATATAACTTCTTGGAACTAACAGGAAAGCTATGAGTTATATGACCTTTCAGGGATGCCTGCTGCTGTCACCAAGCCTGTAGCCACTAGTAACTTACTTTTTCTTCTTAATAATCTAATGAAATGGATGAAACCAGGTTAATATTAAAAGAAGTAGAACAGGCAGTGTTTAAAGATGACACAAAGTGAACAAACAGCTTTATGTTACTTCTTGTACAAGAGTTCAACATAAAAGATGACAAGGGAGATCTAGTTTCCACCCTTCAAAAATACTTGCTTTCATAAAGCTTAAAATGAAGGTGGTGGTTCTTACACCTGGCTGCACATTAGAACCACCTGAGGGCCATAAAAAATGTTCATGCCTGGATAACACCTCCAGTTATTCTGATTCATTTAAACTCTTTCATTCTTACCACAGTGTGAGTTGCTTCCTTGTATATATCTTCATTTGCAGGCAGCATTATAGAAGCAAATAGATTATTAAAATAGGTCGTGATTAGTGTTATAGCAGATATCAGGGAGAAGAATCTGTGGGCACAAGGAGAAGAGAGCTATTAAAGTCTGCCTGAGAGAATCAAAGGTCACTTCATCAGAGAGGCTATATTTGAACTGAGTTTTCATTTTTAAGGTTTGAAAGTTTCAAATCTACAGAGAAGTATGGAGAATAACATAACAACACCCAGATGTCAATCATACTGTATGAAAAAAGGTTTATATATTATCTTTTTATCACATTCCTTGAGAAATAAATAAAAATGAAATAAATCATACTAGATATGATATTCTTCTTTATTCCTCTAGTTAATCCCATCACCACTCTTCTCCCAGAAGTAAGGATTATCATAATTTGATTTATTTATTTCTGGTCCACATTTTTATACTTTATATTTGTGAGTCTGTGAATTATACAGTATTGTTTTGTGTAGTTTCTTAAAATGTGTAACTAGTATTATACTTTATTTTGTTCTTTGCCTTAGCTTTTATCAGGTAACACTTTTTGAAATATTTTCATGTTTAGACATGTAGCTTTAGTTCATTAATTTTGGTGTTTGAACAATATTTTATTCTATGAATACACCACAATTTATTTTTATATTCCCATATTGACAGATATTTTGAAAATTTCAATTTTTTCTTCTTACACTGTTGCTGTGAACTTCATGGCACATGTCTCTAAGTACATATGTGCAAGTTTTTCTCCAGGCTGGTCATTCTAACCTTGGAGTACACATGCAAATAACCTGGGTAATTTTAAAGAACATATATGCATTTTTCTTTCCATTTGAATGAGGTATTTCATGGTAAGCAATTGCTTCTATAGAAAAAAACAACAACTGGAAATTCTAGATATATTACTAAATTCTAGTTTTAACAGCATCAGAAAACTGTAGAAACAATGAAGTCTAAAGGAACCAAAATTCCAGAGAAGATAAAACCTCTTCAGGGTGCACTGAAAAGGTTTTTTCCCGTGGAGATTTTTCCAATTATGGCATAGGTTGGCTGGTGGGGAATAAAGAAATCAGATATGCTTTTGGTGATCACAGGAAAATGGTGTGACAAATTTGAAAATCTGGCAGGACTCAAACACACAACCAGAAATCCTCTTAAGACATTTGCTGAATTCCAAAACTGAAAAGAGAAGGAGGCTAAAAATGTAAGTATAAATCCCTCTGAAAAATAGAATAAGAATTCCCCACATTCTTTCAAGGCATAGGAAAGAAAGACTTCCTAGCGGGAGGGATGCTGAAACTATATCATGTATTCAAGAAGCAGGAGTTGGAAGTCTTACAGAGGACGAGGAATCAATGTTAACAATGTGCAACATCTTTCCTGGGGGAAATTTGTCAATCTGAATGCAGTAAGATGCCAACAATCAATTTTCAGGCTTAGACAAAGGGATGTCTCTGGAAGCTGATTATATGCACACTCCATGACCCAGCAATTTTACTCCATGGTGTATATCCAACAGGAGGGCTTACATCGGTTCACCAAAAGACCTGTACGAGAATGTTTAGTGAGGCACTATTCATAATAACCCCAAACTGGAAACTACCCAAATGTCCATCAACAGTACAATGGGCAGATAAAATGTGGTATTATCATATAACAAAATATCATCCAATAATGAGACTGAATAACCTATAACTACATGCAAAAAATGTAGATAAACATCATAAATACAGTGCTGAAAAAAAGCCAGAATTTTGGTGTATAAACTATATGATTCCAGATAAAATAACAGGTGAAATTAATTTGTGGTGTTAGGAGTCAGGATAGTGGTTAACTTTGGGGTTAGTAATTGTAAGGGGGCAGGAAGGTGGTTTCTGTGGTACAGATAATGTTCTCTGGGTGTTGATTACAAAGATGTGTTCACTTGATTAAAATTCATTGACATAAATTCTTATGATTTGTGCACTTTCTGTATATGTATTGTACTGCAATAAAAAGATTTTTAAATTGAGATAAAATAAAGCTAACCAAAATAAAACAAATAAGCATATGTGCACAGGGCCTACCTCCTGGAATTCGGTTTTAATAGTTTTGGTGGGTCCAATTACCAGCAGTTTTCATAGGTTTATTGGACAATCTTTTTTCTTTCTCTGAGCAATGATTTTTCAAATTTTGCCCATTTTCTCTCTCAGATTGTATTCATTTTCTTATTACTATTGCAGGCATTTATTATATCACTGTGCCTGATGTATTTATTGCAAATATATTATTCTTATTTATGATTTTATTTTCACTTTGTTTAAGATGTATTTTGTCATTCATAAGGTTTTATTCTTGAGGTAAAATTTTCTAATATATATCCATCTGTATGTATTTTGCTTTTTGATATTATTTAAAAAACCCTTCCTCATCCATCATATAATAATGTATCTTAGGTTTTTAATACTGTCAAAGTATTTGTACATTTAAGTCTCTGATCCATCTGATGAGTGCATTGTCCCACCATCAGTATTGATCTGATTATCATTTCACCACAGATTTGTCTTTATAGCACTATCATATACCAAATTTCTTTTTATATTTGTATCTGTTTCTGAAATTTCTATTCTGTTTCACTAACTCATCTGTATACTAATATGTCACTCCTCTAATTTCTATAACTTAATCATAAGTTCCCTCTTGCCCTTTTCCCCAATTTTCTTAGCTATTCATAGATTTTTATTTTTCCATATGGATTTTGTAGTCAATTTTACTTGGTGTATAAGAATTCTTATTGGGAGTTTGATTGAAATTGTACTGTTTATAGATTGATTTAGGGAGAAATTACTCTCTTATAATATTAATCTTCTAATTCAAAAAACTCTGTATATCTCTCCACTTATTTTGATCTAACTTTAATTATCTCATTTAAAAATTTTCTCCATAAATATCTTGATATATGTTATTAGACACTTTATACATTTCTTGCTATAGTAAATTATATTTTTAAATTGAATTTACTAATTTGTTGTGCTGGTGTAAGGATGCTTTATTTTCATGTTTTTATTTTGTATCTAGCAAATTTACCAAACTCTCATTTTAATTCTATTATTGTATTTGTAGATTTAATGGACTTTTAGTATAGCAAATCATGTTGAATACAAATGACAAATTTGCCTCTCTTTCAAACTTTACACTTCTCATTTGTATTTTCTTATTGCATTGACTATAGTTACAGTATATACAGACTTATGTGCAGTGGTGAATGGTCTATCAGTCTAGTTAAGAACATGTTAAAAGAAAGATTAGAAAAACAGGGACAGGGAGGTCTAGTGTAGAAGCAAGTGGATGAACATATGGGAGTAGGTATGAAATGTGAAAATCTTTGTATCACGTTAGTACCCACCAGAAAACACATGACATGGAAAAATACCAAATAAGTAGACAAAACAACTAAGCCAGATGATGTCAGCCATCTTCTTATCATGTGTCCTAATACCAGTATGATGTATACATGAAAAAGATAGTCAAAGCAGGAGAGACAGGGGATTTTCGTGTGACCGATAACATGGGCTCCCACTTACCAAGACTGATCTGGCTATTACCACTGACAAATATCTAAGCTACAGGTAACAAACACCAAACACTAGAACCATAATAAGGCACAATTCCTGAAAAAAATAACTGACCACCCGGAGGCAAGTTGACTACATTAGGCCTTTACACTCTGGAAGGGTCAGTGACATTTTCTAACTGGAATAGACACATATTTTGCCTTTTTTGCTTGCGGAGCCTCATCTAGTACCACCATGGGACCTCACATAATATCACGTCAGACCATGGAATCTATTTCACAGAAAAGGAAGTACAAAATTGGGCCCATGACCATTAGATTCAAAAATCATAAAACATATAGTGTGACTTGCAAGCTGCTGTCATGAAATGGCATTGGATAGGCCTGCTTAAGGTTTACCTGAAGCAACAGCTCACAAGTAATACTTTAAATAATAGGTTGCTTCTTCCAAGACACAGTATATTGACTTGAATTAAGAGATTTCTATGTGATGGTGGGTCCCCAATAAGATGAATTTATAGGTCACAAAAAAGTTGGAAACAGAAGTGACCTCAGTCACATGATTCCCAATAACCCACTAAGGGACTTAGCGCTTACTAATTCCACAACTCTGAGCTATGTAGTGTTGCAGGCCATGATCCTCAAAGAACTAATGTCTGCCGTGAAACTCAGCAAAAGTCCCATTGAACAATAAGCTGCAGATGCATCTTGGAAACTTCATAAACTTGCGATCAAGACATAGTAGGCAAAAAGAGGAGTAATCTGTTTTGGATATCTTGTAGACATAGGGTTGACTCTACAAAAAAATTGGTTCAGATGATAGAACTGATAATAACATACACACACAGAGCTACTTAACATAATGAGGCTTTTTGAGGAGAGCAGGGCATGACTCCAAAATTGCTTTGAAACAGCTTGATAAAACAGAAAAAGAAGACTCGGTTGGAGTTTATGTGGTAGTTAGGGAGTTAGAAGAGGATGAGGGTTCTTTCATATAGGCAGAAACTTGTATGATTTAAACCTCTTACTAGCATCAGAAGATAGAACTCCTTGATTTTCTTATCAGATTGCCAAGATGTGTAGCACAAAGGGAAGAGGGAGAACTGAGGGCTTACAAGATGGCAGCAGTCAAACATTAAAAAATGAAGTTAGAAAAGGCATTCAAATTGGAAAAAGAGTAAAACAGTCGCCATTTGCAGACAACATAATATTATATATAGAAAATCCTAACACATTCGAAAAATGTTGGGAATGATTAATTTAGTAAACTTGCAGGATATGAAATCAACATACAAAAACTGGTTGTCTTTCTATATATTAATTAATATCAGAAATATAAATTAAGTAAACAATCTCATCTATAATTGCTTCAAAAAAATAAACTACAAGAAACAAGGTGGAGTGAGAGATGTCCCCAGATCTCTCCCCTTGAAACAACAGCAAGCTGAACAACTAAAACTCAACAAAAAACAAAACTGCACACTAGTACATATGAGCGTGGAATCTGCACATAAGAATTACCACAGGCTCAGAACCCCTGGTGTCAGGCGGTGGACTGGGGGAAACAAAGAAGCTGCCTCTAGCAGCCAGAGCTCCCTGCAGGAGGAGGGATGAGGAGAGAAGGTGTGGTGAATTTCCAGAACAGCACTGCCAGGGAGAGCTGCAAGTTTCACACGACTGGCAGCAGGGCCCAGTCTTCAGGGCAAAAAGCAGAGAAGTGGGTACGGCAGAGAAGCAAGGACAGCAGAGAGACAACAGTTGATTTTTAACAGCTGCGGTTGCAAAACTGAGACTGAGCCACAGCCAGCATCCCACAAACCAGAGGGTCCCTCCTCCATATCCTCCGACACAGAACACCACAGAACCCCAGGGGAATCTGAGCAAATGCTACCAAAACAATCGCTGGACTGACAGGGACTGAGACTGAGGATAGAGAGCCTGATTAAACATCTATAAGGGGAAAAAAAGCATTATTAAGGCTTTATATAAAGCAGGGATCCAAGAGGCTTAGATGCCACCTACTGAAAACCAAAAGAAAAACATCTTCTTTGCAGCAGGCTAAAGAGAGACTTTATATAACAAATCTTCTTTCTGGAAAAAAAATGCACTTCCATGAATGCCCAGGCAGAGAAATAGTCCATTAAACACCATAATCAACCAAGATGACAACACGGCTCAGAAAGAAAGAGAAAAAGGACAAAGAAGCACACAAAAAAAAAAAAAAAAATCTCCAGAAAATAAGCTTAAAGACATAGAAATATGCAACTTAAATGACAAATAATTCAGGATGGTACCTTTGAAAGAACTCAATGAAAGCCAAAGTAATTCATATCAACAATTTCAGGAATTGAAAAAAACAACTATATCAGCAGAATGAGTTTTTTAGCAAGGAGATTGAAACTCCAAAAAAGAACCAAATAGAACTTACAGAGATGAAGAACATACTAAAAGAAATGAAGAATGAAATAGCAAGCTTGGGACATAGAGTCATCCGAATGGAGGAAAGGATCAGTGGTATCGAAGACAAATCTAGAAATAGAAGGAAGAAGAGAGAGACCAAAGAATGAAAAATAATGAAAGAGAAATACAAGAACTTGCTGGTACCATCAGGAGAGGAAACGTAATAATGGGTATTCTCAAAGGGGAGGAAAAGGAGCAGGGATTAGAAAGCATTTTCGGACAAATAGTGGACGAGAATTTCCCAAATCTAAGGAATGAGCAGGAGCTTCGAATTCAAGAAGTCAACAAAACACCCAATTATCTCAACCCAAAAAGGCTTTCACCAAGACACATTATATTAAAATTATCCAAAATCAACGACAATGACAGAATTCTCAAGGCAGCAAGGGAAAATACGACAGTAACCTATAAAGGCAAACCCATTAGATTATTGTCAGAATTCTCAGCACAAACCTTACAAGCCTGAAAGGAGTGGAATCAAATATTCAAACTACCAAATGAAAGGAACTACCAGCCAAGAATAATGTGTTCAGCAAAGCTCTCCTTCAGAAATGAAGGGAAATAAAGACCTTTCCAGACATACAAAAATTGAGGGATTTCTCCAATACGAGGGCTGCATTACAAGAAATACTGAAAGGGATTAGCTCACTTAAAACAAAATGACAAAAAAAAAATAATAGTAATTAGGAGTAAGGTGACTAGCAGGCTGATAGAAGCAGATGAGTGCAACCCTTACGAAAAACAGGGAATTAAGCTTAAACAATAAGAAGAGATTTGCTATATGAAGATAGTAATGAATGTTCACCATGCATAGGGACAAATTGAGAAAACGATGACTGAAAAGGGGAAGATTCAAAGATCCAGATTCGCAAAGGGGAGTGGAGATGAGGCAGGCGCAAAAGAAAATGGACAACTGTGTCTGTTTCACTTAGCATTATGTTTTCAGAGTTCACCCACGTTGGAGCATATATCAGCACTTCCCTCCTTTACATTTTGTAATGGTAACCACAAGCCAAAGATTCAGAACAGAAGTATATAATATAAAACAAGAAGAACTAGACACGAAACCCGCAAAACACAATCAAATAAAGAAAATAGAAACACGAGGACAAGGAAACGATGGAAACACAAAGCTACCAGAAAGCAAAAGATAAAATAGTTATAAGAAGACATCATATTTCAATAATCACCCTAAATGTAAATGAACTGAATTCGCCAATAAAAAGGCATGGAGTTGCAGGTTGGATCAAAAAACAAAACCCAACCATATGCTGTCTCCAGGAGTCATATCTCAGTTCCAAAAACAAATATAGACTCAAAGTGAAAGGGTGGAAAATGATATTTCAAGCAAATGGCATTCAGAGGAAAGCAAGAGTAGTGGTACTAATGCGAAACAAAATGGATTTCAAAATTTAAAAAAAACGATAAAGAAAGATACTGAGACAATCTATAATAATAAAGTGAAACATGCATCGGGAAGACATAACACTTACTAATATCTATGCTCCCAATCAGAGAGCCCCAAAATATGTAAAGCAATTACTAACAGAACAAAAGGGAAAAACAGACCAAAACACTATCGTAGTAGGGGACCTAAATACCCCACTATCAGATATGGACAAACCATTCAATAAGAAAATAACATACTTAAATGATACATTAGACCAACTGGACATAATTGACATTTACAGAGCCTTCCATCCCCAAACAGCTGCTTATACATTCTTCTCTAGTGCACCTGGAACATTCTCAAGGACTGACTACAAACTGGGACACAGAGATAGCCTCAACAAATATAAGAGGGTTGAATTCATACCAACCATATTCTCTGATCATAATGCTTTGAAACTAGAGCTCAATTGTAAAAAGAAAGTGGAAAGAACTGCAAATACATGGAGATTAAACAACATACTACTGAAAAATGACTGGGGCAAAGAAGAAAAAAAAGAGAGATCAAGAGATACATAAAAACTAATGATAATGATATTACAACATATCAAAACTATTGGACATGGCAAAAGCGGTCATAAGAAGAAAGTTCATATCATTACAGGCCTATTTCCAAAAACAAGATCGAGCTCAAATAAACCACCTTATGCTTCATGTTAAAAAACTAGAAAAGGAGAAACAAATGAAGCCTAAAGTCAGCAGAAGAAAAGAAATAATCAAAATTTCAGCAAAAATAAATGAAATTGGAAACAACAACAACAAAAAAGAAAAACAATAAAAAAATAAATGCAACAAAGAATTGGTTACTTTAGAATTTTAATAAAATTGATGAATCTCTGGCTAGACTCACTAAAGAAAAAAGAGAAAAGACACAAATAAAATCAGGGATGAAAGAGGAGAAATGATGATAGACACCTCAGAAATACAAAGGATCACATAAGAATACTGTGAAAATTGTATAACACCAAACTTAATAACCTCAAAGAAATGGACCAGTACTTAGAAAGACACAGCCTTCCTAGGCAGAATCAAGAAGAACTGGAAAATCTAAATAGACCAATCAGCAATACAGAAATTGAAACAATCATCAAAAACCTACCAAAAGGAAAAGTCCAGGACCAGATGGTTTCACCAGTGAATTCTACCAAATATTCAAAGAAGATTTAATACCTATTCTCCTCAAACTCTTCCAAAAAATCGAAAAGGAGGCAATACTTCCCAACTCATTTTAGGAGGCCAATATTACTCTGATACCAAAACCTGGTAAAGATAACACAGAAAAAGAAAAATTACAGACAAATATCTCTTATGAACACAGATGCAAAAATCCTAAATCAGATACTAGCGAACCAAATACAGCAACATATTAAAAAGATCATACACCACAATCGAGTGGGCTTCATCCCAGAGGCAGAGGGATGGTTCAACATACGCAAATTAATCAATGTGATACACCACATAAACAAATTAAAAAATAATCATATGATCACATCAGCAAATGCAGAAAAAGCCTTTGACAAGATACAGCATCCATTTATGATCAACACACTTCACGAAATGGTGTAG
>NW_006429686.1:195342-201460 GCF_000325575.1 Pteropus alecto | reverse complement strand
TAAGAATGTGCATATGTTAAGTGAGTGGTGGGGGTTGGGGGACTCCGGGCTTTTTGAGGTAAGCCTGGACTACAGTCTATGGTGGAGCTTGGAAGCCAGGTTAAATAGTACAACTTTACCTTGAGAGAACTAGAAAGCCACTGGGAAATTTTGACAAGGCAGTGACTTGATAGAGGGTAATTGTGCTGTGACATTGTTTCTTCTCAACCAAACATAGGCAGAGCTCCCACTATGTGGAAGGTACCACACTCAGGACTGAGATTTCAGAGATGAATGTTAAATGTCAGTCCTGAACCTAAGGGATTGTTCTAACTGCCTAACACCCACTGCTCAGACTTAACAGGACTGGGCACAGCTTACACATGGGATAGTCACAGGCGCACATGTCCCGCTGCAAGGCAGTGGAAAGCTCAGATCTTCCGACACTGGGGTCAGTCCATACTCACTCCTGGTATACCACACAGAACAAGGTCTGCTCTCAGCTATAGGCAGTCACTGCAGAAGAAACAGGAAAAGACTATGTAGAAAGAAAACTTCCAAACCTGTGTCCCCTGTTGGCATAGTTAGACAATGGCACAACTTATTTTCTGCTGCACTGACTCACCTGAGTTTTGCTAGCCAGATAGTAACTGCTGGACCTGTTGCCCACGTATGAGAAGGGCAGCCCACCCCCTGAAGATTTTCCTGTCTTGTGATCTGGAGTCAGAGGCATTGGACCTGTACCAAGGCTTAAGGTCCACTCTATTCCTGGTTATAGGACTCTAAGAAACCCTAGCTTAGAAGTTTGATGACCCTACATCATTAGTGTGTCTACTAGATGTTGACTCACTAAGGAATTCTGCCTTGCTTCTGTTGCCACCTTACACCTAATTTTCATCTTCTAGGTCTCTATTTTGCTTTCTTCATACTACCAGCTCTAAGAAATAGCTAGTAAAAAGATAGAATAGGTAAAAATACATCAGGAAGATATGTTGGATGCGTTGTTGATCTTCATGGTTCTTTGCAAAGCATCTGCTTCGAGACTTCCAATCTCTAAATTATGTCTACTTGCAAAATGACATTGCCATCTGGTATTCCTTTCTGAGTCCTTCTAACACTTCTTACTAAACAAGACAATCCATATCCTTTTCTTCTTTTAGATGCCTGGATCAGTCGAATTCCTTTAGGGCATTTTTACTGATAGGAATTCTTAGATAAGAATCATTGAGGAACTTTTATATGAGGGATTTATGAAAGGGAAATTAACTTATATTAAGCCCTGGTAATAGGTACTACACTAGCTGCCTCTTCAGAACAATAATTTAAGCTAGGCATTACTTCGCCATTTCATATATCAGAAAATAGAGGCTTTGAAAAAAGATACAGGATTTACAAAATGTTACATAGGCAAAAAGTGTAAAAACCAGAGCAGAAATTAATTTTAGGCTGCATTCATATTGGTCCAGTTTAGGAATTATCAAGATTTCCAGAAAGGAAAGGAGAAGCTGTTGCTAATATCCTATAATACCAGACCTTAGTTAGTTAGTTAGTTAGTTAGTTAGTTAGTTAGTTAGTTAGTTAGTTAGTTTTTAGAGACTTTTTTTACAAACAGAAGAAATGATTCCTCAAGAAGACAGGATTTCATCTAATTGGAAGGTAAGACTGCCACTTGGATATCTGAGGCTTCTCACTGGTGAAGAGGCAAAAAACATGGGGATTTGAGTGGAGTGAATTATATTATCATGGAGTCCTGCCACACAATAGAGGCTAGAATAAATGTGGATGGAGTCAGTGCTAAAAGTTAATTTTAAAAATCGATGTCACCAAAAATGTAGTGTAAGGAGCTCCAAGAATATATTCTTCCACTGAAGCAAACATTAAGAATGTCAAACCTGTCAGAAACAAATTTTTTTGGAACTCTGAATTCTAATTTAAAAAATAAAAAATAAAAAATAAAAACTTTCGACAACCAGAAGGCTGCTTGATGTTAAAAGAATTTTTAAATTTCAGGAAGAATTGTGTCATCCACATTCCACAGCTTGGTGATGGTTGTAGGAGTGGCAGACTGTGTTCCTGGTGCAGCTTGCTGGTTCCAGAGGGGGAAATATAGACCTGTTTCTCAGAGAATGGTAGTTGTGCCTTTTGACCTCTCTGATGTTTACTTGAAATATCAGCTAAGAGACTTACCTTTTTTTTGACCCCCCTCAGAACTCTCTCAAGGCTGGAGCAGCCTCACAGGCAGCACTGATCAAAAACATTTAAGTTTTTGATTTACTACCCACAGTCATCTGAGGCAAGAGACTGTGCGCAAGGCATTTAGCTTTTTGTTATTGAGTTGTATGAGTTCATTATATATTTTGGGTATTAACCCCTTATCCAATAAATGGTTTGCAAATATAGTCTCCCATTGCATAAGTTGCCTTTTCATTTTATTGATTGTCTTTTTTGTTGTGAAGAAACTTTTTAGTTCGATGGAGTTCCACTTGTTGATTGTTGCTTTTGTTGCTTGTGCTTTTGGAGTCACATTCAAAAAGTTATTGCCAAGACAAATATCAAGGAGTTTCTCTTCTATATTTTATCTTCTAGGAGTTATATGGTTTCATGTCTTGTATTTAAGTCATTAATTCACTTTGAATTAAATTTTGTGAGTGGTGCAAGATAGAGGTCTAATTTCATTTTTCTGCATGTGGTTATCCAGTTTCCCCAACACTATTTATTGAAGAAACTATCCTGTCTTTGAGTATTATTGGATCCCTTGTCAAATATTAGTTGACTATGTATACATAAATTTATTTCTGAGTTCTCAGTTCTGTTCCATGAGTCTACATATCTATTTTTATGCCAGTAAAAGAAAAAGCTATTCTACTATAGCTTTGTAGAATAGTTTGAAATCAAACGTGTGATGACTTCAGCTGTGTTCTTTCTCAGGCTTACTTTGGCTATTTGGAGTCTTTTGTGATTCCATACAAATTTTAAGACTTCCCATTGGAATTCTGATAGGAATTGCATTGAATTTCTAGATGGTTTTGAGTAGTATGGACATCTTAACAATACTAATTCTTCCAATCCATGAACACAGAATATCTTCCCATTTATTGGTGTTTTCTTCCATTTATTTTCTCAATGTCTTAATGTTGAGTGTACAGAACTTTCACTTGGTTAAATTTATCCCTAAGTATTTTATTGCTTTTGATGCTATTGTAAATGGAAGTGTTTTATTTTTTCAAATATTTTGTTGTTAATGTATGGAAAAGCAACTGATTTTGTATGTTGATTTTGTATCCTACAACTTTACTGAATTCATGGATTAGTGCTGACAGTTTTTTGTGAAGTCTTTTGGCTTTCTATATATGAGATCATATTATATGCCAATAATGACAATTTTACTCTTCTTTTATTTCTTTATCTTGCTTGATTACTCTAGCTAGGACTTCTAGTGCTATGTTGAATAAGAGTTGTGAGAGTGGGGACCTTTGTCTTGTGGAAATTGTTCTGTGTGCATTTGAAGAGATTTTGTAATCTGGGGCTGTTGGATGGAATGTTCTATATCTGTCTATTAGGTCCATTGGTCTAAAGTATGGTTCAAGTCCAATGTTTCCTTCTTTATTTTCTTTCTCGATCTATGGATTGTTGAAAGTGGGTTATTGAGGTCTCCTACTATTGTATTTTTCTCCGTTTCTTCCTTCAGGTCTGTTAGTGTTTGCTTACTATATTTAGGAGTTCTGTTCGGTGCATATATATTTGTGATTGTTATATCTACTTGATGAGTTGACTCCTTTATCATTATATAATGACCTTCTTTGTTGTTACCATTTTGAGCATAAAGCCTATTTTGTCTGATGTAAGTATAGCTACCCCTACTTTCTCTTGGTTTCCACTTACGTGGAATATCATTTTCCATCCCTTTACTTTGAACCTATGTGTGTTCATAAAGCTGAAGTGAGTTTCTTGTAGGCAGCATATAGTTGGGTCTTTTTTTATATCCATCCTTCCACTGCATGCCTTTTGACATTTACATTTAGAGTAACTATTGATATGTAAGGACTTACTAATGTCATATTATTGTTTTCTTGCTGTTTTATAGTTCCGTTGTTTCTTTTTTCTCTCTCTCTCAATTCCTGTCACCTTTGTAAATTATTGCTTTTACGTGTTGGTATGTCCTGATTCCCTTCTCTTTATCTTTTGTGAAGCTACTATAGGTTTTTGCTTTGTAGTTACCATACGGCTTACATAAAACATATTTTATTTATTTCAGTCTATTGTAAGATGATAGTGACTTACTTCAATCACAAAGAAAATCTCTGTCATTATACTCTCCTTTTTATGTTTTTGATGCACAATTTATCTCTTTTTATATTGTGTATTCATTAATGAATTATAGTTATGTAATTTTTTATATAAGTATAGCTGTAGTTATTTTTAATACTCTTTTTCTTTAAAATTTATATTATAGTTAAGTGGTTAACACACCAATATATTACCAAATTAGAGTTTTCTAAATCTGACTGTATATTACTTTCCTGAGTGTATATATTTTTGTATGTTTTCATGTTACCGATTAGTGTTGTTTTTTTCTTTTCATTTCAGCTTGAAGAACTGCTTTTAGCACTTTTTGTAAGGCAGATCTCATGGCGATGATCTCCCTCAGCTTTTGTTTATCTGGGAAAGTCTATTTCTCCTACATTCCTGAGGGACAATTTTAACAAATAGAGTATTCTTAGCTGGCTTTTTTTTTTTTTTTTTCGTTTCAACACTTTTAATATATCATGCTACTCTCTCCTGGTCTGTAAGGTTTATCCTGAGAAATCCACTGACTCCCTACTGGGGGTTTCTTTGTGTTTTACAATCTTTTTAACTCTTACTGCTTTTAGAATTCTCCCTTTGTCTTTGATTTTTGATGGTATCATTATAATGTGTCTTGAAGAAAGTCGTTTTGAACTGAGATAATGTGTTGATCTATTACCTTCATGAACATGGACATCCAAGTCTAACCCTAGGTTTGGAAAGTTCAGAGCTATGATTTTTTAAAATAAACTTTCTTCCCCCATCTCCCTCTCTTCTCCATCTGGACTTCCAATGATTCTATATTTGTTCTTTTGATATTGTTCCATAGCTCATATAGGCTTCCTTCACTCTTGCATTCTTTTATCTTTGTTCTCCTTTGACTGAGTTATTTCAAAGTTTCCGTTCTCTAACTCACTTATTCTATCTTCTCTTTGGTCTGTTCTGCTATTGATGCTCTCTATTTCATTTTTTCCTTTCATTTATTGAATTCTTCAGCTCCAGAATTTCTGTTTGGTCCTTTTTCTATAATTTTTTTCTCTTTGTCAAACTTGTCATTTTGTTCATGTATTCTTTTCCTGATTTCATTGAATTGTCTTTCTGTGTTTTGTTGTAGCTCATTGAGTTTCCTCCAAACAGTTATTTTAAGGCTTTTTGTTTTGTTTTGTTTTGTTTTTGATCAGGTAATAGTAGATCTCAATGTCTTTGGGTTTGTTGATGAAAGATTATTGTGATCTTTTGGTAATGTCGTGTTTCCTTGATTTTTCATGTACCTTGGAGTTTTGTGTTGTTATTTTCACATTTGAAGTAGCAGACACCTCCTTTAATCTTACTAACCGCTTTCATGGGAGAAATACCATTTTTCAGTTCTGCTATAGATTCTGAGGCTTTCTCAGACCTTGTGGGAATATACCTGTTCCATGCTTCTTGCTCCCTCTTGTGGAAGAATTCTTAACCTTATATGTCATGTCTCAATTCTAAAACACTCTAGGCCAGCTGCTGATAGCTTCTTTTTCTTCCCATAGATGGCACTACAGCTCAAGTTTGTGGTATTTCCCTTGCCATAGTCCATGGCCTCTTTTCTGAGCATACCCCCCTCAGAGCTTGCTCTTGCTTCCACCCTTTAGAGTGCACATAAGGAAATGGCTTCAGAGTAGAACAGGTGTGGGTTTGGTGCTTAGGGCATAGGGAGTATTCACAAGCTAGGTGAGAGATCCCCCAATGAGATTTTTCCAGTAGTTCATGAGCAGACTTCTTCCTGGAGTTCAGAACACAGTCAGCAAGAATTGTGTTCCTTTAATGACCTCTGATATTCTTGTCTGCCTCTTTTCTGATTTCCTTCCCCTTAGTCGTGTAG
>NW_006429686.1:193112-195327 GCF_000325575.1 Pteropus alecto | reverse complement strand
ATAAAAATGACTTTCTCCAGCAATGGTCTGCACAACAGGGAAGCCAGCACTCGTGCCCTACTCTCTTTTCTCTTCATAGGAGAAGTCACTGCTGGCCAGTTCAGCCCCATCTTGTACCAGCTTAGAAGAGGGGCAGTGCTGATAAATATTCCCTGACCTTCTCCAATGCATCCAAACTGTTACGGGTTTTTTTTGTTTCTTTGTTCAGGTTTTTTTTTTCTCCAGAAGAATGCTGAAACTGCTCTGGAAACCTGGGCTACTACAAAAGCTCTCTCCATTGCGGTCTCCCCAAGTCAGTGTTCTCCAGGTGTTCCCTGACAGTGGCCAAGAGGGGCTGAGGCTGGTTCACAGGTTCTGGTTGGTTTCATAGCCCATTCTGTGGTCTATCTGCATATTATCCAGTACAAAGGATGGTGAGATTCATTCCAGTTCCCTTAGCATATGGCAATGGATCCCACAGCTCCCACAGAGGCATTTTATTCAAAGAGGGATACCAAATTTTAATTGTTAAAAGAGGAGAAAAAAAGGAGAGATGCCTTATGCTGCTGTGATGCTGATATCATCTTCTCCCCCATTCAACATTATACTAGAAGTTCTAGCTAGGGCAATTATGTAAGAAAAATAAATAAAAATGTGTCTTAATTAGAAAGGAATAAGTGATACTATCTCATTCACAGGTGGCATAATATATATAGAAAAACCTAAAGAAGCTCCAAAAGCTGTTAGGGCTAATAAAATTCAGCAAATTTGCAAGATGAAAGATAAATGTACAAAAATCAGTTGCATTTCTGTACGCTAGCAATGAACAATCTGAAAATAACATTAAAAAACAATTCCATGTACAATAGAATAAAAAATAATTGAATAATAGGAATAATTTTAACCAAAGAAGTACAACACTGTACACTCAAGACTACCTATAATTGTTGAAAGAGATAAAAGGTCTAAATAAAAGGAAAGGCAGCCATGTTCATGTATTGTAAGACTTAATACTATTAAGATGGCAGTACTCCCCAAATTGCTCTACAGATTCAGTGCAATTCTTATAAAAATTCCAACTTTTTTTTTAACACAAGAAACAAACTTTAAAGGAACATAATATATTGAAACTCATTCAGAACTGTGAAGTGAGTAGTGTCTGTCATTGCTATCTCTCAATTTTCCTCCTCTAGCTTTTTTTACATCTTTATTAAAATGTAATAGACAATTAGTTGCTTGTATTTACCTTGTACAATATAATGAGATTTTTTTCAACTATAGCTGGCATACAATAATATACTAGTTTCAGTTGTAAAACACTGATGAGATCCACATAACTCACAAAGTGATCACCCCATTAAATCTAGCACCCCTCATCCCCCTTACATATTTATTACAACATTATTAACCATCTTCCCCATGCTACACTCTACATCTCTATGTCTATTCTGCAACTATCCATTTGTACCTCTTAATCCCTTTGCCTTTTTTGTCCTCCCTAATCCCCTTCCATACTAGTATCCCTCTAAATATTCTCTGTATCTATGAGTTTATTTCTGCTTTTGTTGTTGTTGATGATTTTGTTCTTTTGATTCCACATGTATGTGAAATCATGCAATATTTGTCTTTATCTGACCCATTTCATTCAGCTCAATACCCTCGAGGACCATCAAGGCAATATCTTTTTCCATCCCCTTCCTTTTAGTCTGTGTGTATCTTTTGATCTGAAGTGAGTCTCTTGTAGGCAACATATGAAGGGGCCTTGTTTTCTGATCCATTCAGCCACTCTATCTTTTGGTCAGAGCATTTAATTCTTTTCCATTTAAGGTATTTATTGATAGGAATGTAGTTGTTACCATTCTTTATTCCTGTTTTTGACACATGTTTTTTTTTTTTTCTTTTTAAAGAAGTCCCTCCAATATTTCCTGTAATACTGGCTTGGTATTAATAAATTCCTTAAGCTTATTTTTGTCTGGAAAGCTCTTTATCTGTCCTTCAACTCTAAATGATAGCTTTACTGGGTAAAGTAGTCTTGGTTGTAGATCCTGGGTTTTCATCACATTGAATATTTTGTGCCAAACCCCTCTGTCCTGCAAAATTTCTTTTGAGAAATCAGCTGCCAATCTTATGAGTGCTCCCCTGTAGGTAACTTAACTTCTTTTCTCTTGCTGCTTTTAAGATTCTCTCTTTGTATTTAACCTTTGGCATTTTAATTATGATGTGCCTTGGTGTCGGC
>NW_006429686.1:183702-192935 GCF_000325575.1 Pteropus alecto | reverse complement strand
GTATTGGCTACTTTTTTCTTGCCATTCTAATTGAGTGTCCTTGGCTTTCCCATCCTCTAGATAGGTCTTTGATCCTCTTCTTTATTCATTCTGTTTCTTCCATTTAACATGCTTCTCATCTTAGATAATGTGTACTTCATTTCTCACTGGTTCCCTTTTTTAATTTCCATTCCCATTTTTATGTTATTTTATCTCTTTGTTGAAGTTCTCACTGAATTCATATACACTTCATAACTTCATTGAGCATCTTCATAACCAGTGTTTCGAACTCTGCATCTGTTAGATTGCTTGACTCCATTATTTCTGGATCTCTGTTCTGTTTTCTCATATGGTTTCTGATTCTTTGTCTTCCCATTTTGGCTGGCTTTCTGTGTTTGTTTCTATGTACTAAGCACAGCTCTTAAGTCTCCCAGTCTTATTAGTGTGGCTTTGTATGGTAGGTGTCCAGTGGCACAGTCCTGAGAGGGTTTAGCCACAGGCCAAATTTAGCCCCAGCCTGTGCTCCTCCAGGGCCACCTGTTAAAATTCAGCAAGTAATGCACAGTTGCTGTGCTTACAGTTGCCTCAAAAGGCTACACCATAAACCGAGGCCAGCTGCCACCAATGTGAGTCTAGGCGCTGCTCGGCAAGGGGCACCTGACTAAGCAAGGACACACCTGGATGTGGTGTGGGTGGAGCCCGAGTTGGGGGAGGAGAAGTTTCAGGGAATCCTCTAGGTGGAGTGACCTCTGTTATCCAGTTTGATGACGTCTCCACTATGGCCACACTGAATCTGCACCCTGGGAGGGAAGAGGGCTCAATAGAGGAACAATAATAGATACCGCCGACACTTCTGTACAGAGTGCATCTCCCCTCGGCCCTCACTCCAACAACTTAGTGCTCCCCCGACCCCCGTAAGTCCCTGGTGCTCTCTGTACAGCCAAACTGGCACTATTGCTCAAAGCGAGCAGATCAGTCACCTCAAAGTCCACTCACAGACACGGCCCCTTTAAGAGGCATCTGCAGCTGCTGTTTCTTTGTTCTCTGTCCCACTCAGCCACTTAGGTCAGCACCCTTGAGTCCTCACCTGGTCCTACCTTCTGCCATTGCAGGGTGACTTCTTGGATTTCTCCCTAGTTGTATGGCTTGTTCATCTAGATCTCAGGTGATTTTCCTTGCTGTTTGCTCCTTGTTTCTGTCACAACTTTAATTTGGTCGCCAAAGGGATGAACAGAGCCTCTATCATCTATGCCATGTTTTGCTCTCTCCAAACTGTTTTTATTTTGCAGAAATGGACAGGCTTGTTGTAAAATTCGTATGGAATGCAAGAGATTCCAAAAAGCTAAAACAGTCTTGAAAAAGAAAAACAAAGTTGGAGAACTCAGACTTCTCAATTTCAAAACTTACTATAAAGCTACAGTAATTAAGAGTGTGGTATTGGCCCATGGTTAGACATATAGAACAATGAAATAGAATTGACAATCCAGCAATAAATCTGTACATTTATGGTCATTCATTTTCAAATAGAGTGCCAAAAATGTCAATGTTGTCACCAAGGTTCAATGAGGAAAGAATAGTTGTTGAAATAAATGTTGCTGGGACAAGTTGCTAGTCATATGCAAAATAATAAGTGCCATATACCAAAAGTAACTCAAAATTGATCAAAAATTTAAATGTAAGAACTAAAACTATAAAACTCTGAGTGAAACTAGGTGAAAATTTCCATAACTTTGGGTTAGGCAATATTTCTTTAGATATCACACGAAAAACATAAGCAAGGAAAGAAAAAAAATAGATAAATTAGTCTTCATCAAAATTTAAAACTATCGTGTATCAATAGATATTGTCAAGAGAGCAGAAAGATAACCCACAGAATGGGAGAAAACATTTGCAGATCATACTTGATAAGCCTTAAGGACAAAATTAACTTTATAAAATGAATAGTCTCTCCTTTTCTTTTTTCTGGAGAGATTGTGTGGAATTTCTGTCAGTTGTCCTTTAATTGTTTGGTAGAATTCTACAGTGAAAACATCTTTGCCTGGAGATTTTTTTCTGCTTTTTTTTTTAATTACAAATTTAATTTCTTTAATAAATATAGAATTATTTGAATAATTTATTTTGTATTTGGTGAGTTGTGGTAGTTTGCATTTTTCAAGAAGAGTTCTGTTTCATGTATGTTTCACATTTATGTGTGTAATATTCTCTTATTATAATTTTAATATCTGCAGCGTCTGTGGTTATATTCTGTTTTATTCCGATTTTGTAATTTATGCCTTCTCTCGTTTTTCTTTGACAGTCTTGCTAGAGGCTTGTCAATTTTATTTGTCTTTTCAAAGAACCAGATTTTGATCCTTGATTTTTACCTATCGTTTTTCTGTTTTTAATTTCAATGATTTCTATTATCTTTATTATTTCCTTCCTTATGCTTGTTTTGAGTTTATTTTTCTTTTATGTCTTTGTTTCTTGAGGTAGAAACTTAGATTATTGATTTGATATTTTCCTTTGTATAATGTGTACATTTTACGTGTAAACTTTCTTCTTCAGCACTGTCTTAGCTGTGTACCACAAGTTTTGACATGTAGTGTTTACATTTTAATTTAGTTCACTGATTTTTAATTTCTTTTGAAACTAGCTTTTTGACCCATGGGTTATTTTTAGTGTGTTGTTTAGTTTACAAGTGTTCGAGATTTTCCTCTTATCCTTTCTTTATTGATTTTCAATTTGATTGTGTTGTGGTTGGGGAAAACACTCTGTATGATTTCAATTCTTTTAATTCTGTTGAGGTTAGTTTTAGGCCTAAAATACAATCTGTCTTGACATATGCTCCATGGTCACTTGAAAACAATGTGTATTTTACTGTTGTTCAATGGGATGTTCTATAAATGTTGACTTGATCCTGCTGATTGATGGTATTGTTGAGATTTTGCTAATTTTCTGTCTAGCTTTTTAACGAATTGTTGAGAGATGGGTATTGAAATATCCCACCATGAGAGATCTATCAGTTTCTCCTGTTTTTGCCTCACATATTTGACAGTTTTGTTGTTTAACACATATTCATTTAGGATTGCTATAGCTTTTTCGTGGAATGACCTTTTTATCATTATATAATGTTCCTCTCTGTGTCTGGTAATTTCCTTTTGTTCTAAAGTCTATTTTATTTCATATCAATATAGCCACTTGTGCTTTTTTAAAATTAATGTTTGTATGATGCAACTTTTTTCTATTCTTTTATTTTTTTACTTGCCCATATCATTATATGTGAAGTGAGTTTCTTGTTTGGGTCATATTTGGGTCATGTTTTTAATCCACTCATACAATCTCTGTTTTTAATTGGTATATTTATTACTTTTGTCAGATATACATCCTAAGGATTGTTATTAGTTATAAGAATATAAAAAGCCAGCAATGACTCCGATAAGGGCCTAATATCCAAGATATACAAAGAACTCATACAACTCAATAACAACAACAAAACAAAACAATACAAAACAAACAACAACAACAACAACAACAACAACGAAACAATCCAATCAAAAAATGAGCAGAAGACCTGAACATATACTTCTCCCTAGAGGACATACAAATGGTCGACAAATGCTCAACATCACTGGCTATTAGGAAAATGCAAATCAAAACCACAATGAGATACCATCTCACACCTGTTAGAATAGCTATAATTAACAGAACAAGTAAGAACAAATGTTGGAGAGGATGCAGAGTAAAAGGAACCCTCACACGCTGCTGGTGAGACTGGCAAAATATTACTGCTCACTGACAATGTACCTGGTCAGCCAAGAACTCTAACAGACTATTACTACTACTGCTCTTATTATAACTGCCTCTGTTTTAATAGCACTACAACTCCTTTTTTAGTAATATGAAGAACATATTTCTGTCACTGGATTCTGAGCTTTTGGAGGGCAGAGCCACATGAGAAATTTACAAGTATTTTAAGTTCTAACTATAAAATACCTTCCAATTATCTAATATTCTATATATGTACAGGTTGAAATATATATATATATATGTGTGTGTGTGTATATATATATAATATATATAGTGTGTGTGTGTGCGCGCGCGCGTGTGTGTGTGTTTGTGTGTGTGTATATTTATATGTGTGTGTGTGTGTGTGTTTGCACTTGCATGTGGAATATAAACCTAAAAGCAACAAATGAACAGGACAAACAGAGACTCATGGACATGGACTATAGACTAGTGGTTACCAGAAGGTAGAGGGTAGGAGAGGAGGAGGGAGGTAGATGAAGTAAAAGGGGTCAAATATGTGGTAACAGAAAGAAATCTATGGGAGGTGAACACACAATGTACAGCTGAAATTTATTGGATTTCCTTAACCAATGTCACCATAAAAAGAAATTAATTAATTTTTAAAAAAGAATATAAAAACCGTTAATCCAACCACTCACACCTATTTACAGGATCTCTGACAACTGTTCGTCTAGTCTTTGCTTAAGCACTTAGCAGGGGCAGTTACCTCACAACTTTGTAAAACAGTCATTTTCATTTCCAGAGAAGCTCTAATAACTCTTTGTGTTGAATACATATACACTTTAAATTTCTACTCATCATTCATATTTCTGCTTTTGTTGTCATATGATAAAAAGAAATACTGCCAGGTATTCAGACGATACTTCTTATGTTTTGGAAAACAAACTTGCATTGCTTAACTTCTACCATATTGGAACCTTCTCAAAGGTGGTAGCTGCCAAGTGTGATGGCATCCCCACAGGCAGGCACTACTCAAGATCAGGCGTACCCTGCTTTGGTGTGATCTCACTACTAGATCACAAATTACTCACAGGAAAAAAAAAACCCTCTAAGTGCATGTGATCATTCAGCAATGTTCTCTACTTTCACTTCTAAATATAGCTCTTCTCCTCTATGCCACAGTTATATTATTGGCTGTCACTCAACTTCCCTATGCTTTATCTGACACCAAGAAGTTGGAAGTCACTGCTCTGAACCTTTTAGAAGCTTGATGTCCACAATTTTGTGTTTAGTTTACCTCGTCTGCAAGCCCTTACCTCAAGTGCATAGTTGAAACCATTCAGCCTCTGCTCAAGTGCCCCACC
Organism: Pteropus alecto; assembly: GCF_000325575.1. Classification (NCBI taxonomy): domain Eukaryota; kingdom Metazoa; phylum Chordata; class Mammalia; order Chiroptera; family Pteropodidae; genus Pteropus; species Pteropus alecto. The sequence goes on along the minus strand of NW_006429686.1, from coordinate 187,866 downwards.
TGTAACCCATAAATCCGATGCTGCCCCAAATGTCGTTCCATAGTCTAACACCAACTCACCATAACACCATAACCAACTCACCTCAGGACATAAGGTCAGAAAAAGTAGCCACCCCACTCTAATACAATGTTGCTACAAGCTCACTCTAGTGGACATGAGAATAACTCCATTCTAGCTATGAAGACTGCCTGCCTGCGATACATGGATGACATAATGATCCAGAAAAAACAAAACAGGTGCAGAGGGAGGGTCAAGACAAGTGAGTAAAAGTCACTGGCTGGTTGATTTCCCACACATTCAGAGAAACTTCTTCAGAAAATTTATCAACATCACCCCTCCATCAGTCATCTTGGAGTGGAAACCAACTTGCTTTGAGCTCATTGAACTATAGACAATTTATTTGATTATCTCTGTTGTAGCATGATTAGAATGTCATATGCCATTTCTATTGTTTGCATTCCTGGTTCCAGGATAGAACAGCCAATAAAATCTGAAGTAGTTCTATGCAGAGAGAAATAATGTTCTTATGCAATTAACTCCTTGTTCTTACTTGACCACTCTTCTCCCATTGTTAGCTTCTTTAAAAAAAATAAAGCCTTTCAGCAACACATTCTCAGTTATGTGCCCTTTCTTGCCTTCCTAGGATGGGAAATACTTTCCAGTGGATATTATTACTTTCTCAACCATTCCTTATAACTATTAAGCTTGGTCAGTTAGCATTCATGTTGTTATTAGGCAGTTGGAATCCACAGTTCTGAATGAACTAGGGGCTCAGAGTTGGCTATATTGTTTTTGTTATACCCAGGCAGCAGCCTCTCCAAAAGAGCATAAACCTCAGAGGAGGACCTACACATTATCATCATATTTCAGCTTTCCCAAAGCACTCAACATTCCCTTCTTCCCAATATTGCTGCTGCATTCTCATATCCTAACATCAAATGCATATTTAGAGAATTCAGTTCTTTTGGTAATCAGTTTCTATATAATCAGTTTTTGTACTTCAAACATGGCTATATCATAATGAATTATAATTATCATTATTGTTATCACCATTGCAGTTACCATCATAGTTAGCTATATTTATAGTTAGTTACAATTATGGTTATAGTTATGATTAGGCTAGTTATAGTTATCTACAATTAGTTGTCGTTAATATAGCTATTTGAAATTACTAACTTGTGGGTTTTAATTATCGTTAATTCTAGTCATAAGTGATTAGCATTTCTAACTATCTACCGTAAATACTTATGACTACTAATCAGCTATGGACACTACTTATGACTGCTAACTAGTCATGCTTATCAGACATGGCTACTTGCGGTAACTAGTTGTGGCTATTAGGTAGTTGTGTTTGCTGGTTGTAGCCAAAACTAATTACTGTTACTGATTGTGACTACTAAGTAGTTGTGACCACTGGACATGGATGGTGATGGCTGTGGTTATAAGTGATCATTGGTTATAGTTGTGGTTAGTTGTAGTTGGTTACCAGCATAGTTTTAATAGGTATCATTGGTTATAGTTAGTTATAGAGTGTTAGAATTATAGTTATTTGATCTAGAATAATAAACTCATAGACTTATCTTCAAATCTTTAAAAGCTTTTATGACCACTGCCCACTGGACAATACTATTTTATTCAATAATAATCAGTTTATTACTTACGGAGAACCTAAGGAATAACATCTTTCAACACAACGTCTTATATGTTAAGTATAATGGAGGGTGGTTATTATTCTTAAGTATTAATAGTTATAAATTGTGCCTACTAACCAGCTGTGGTCACTTATGACTGCAACTAGTTATGGCTTCTAACCATTTGTTTATTATGATGGTTAGTTGTAATAATGGTTGCTTATGGTTGTGATTGGTTAACTAGTCGAGGTTGCTAACTATAACTACTAACTAGTTCTGGTCATTGATTATGACTACATACTAGTTCCTTTTGACTGCTTATATCTACTACCTGGTTGTCATTGATAGTTGTCGGTGCCAATGTATGTTTAGTTGTAGTTATTTGTTATAGCTATGGTTCTTTATTTTGTGGTTGATTATTGTTATTCATTAGTTGTGGCTACTACTTTTGGCTACTAACTAGTCACAGTTGCTAGTTATGGTGACTACTGAATTGTGGGGTTATTTTATGGCTACTAACTAATTGTAGTTACTAGGTATGGTAAGTTTTTAATTCTGAATAGTTGTGGTTATGGTTTGTTGTGCTTATGTTTGGTTATGATTCCTGACTAGCTGTGATTACTAATTATAATTAACTAGTTGTGGTTACTAGTTGTGATTGTTACTCAATTGCAATTATTATCATGAGTATTAACTATAGGCATACCTTGTTTAATTGTGCTTCACTTTATTGCACTTCATAGATATTGCGTTTTTTTTTTTACAAATTGAAGATTTAGGGCAACCCTGTGTCAAGTAAATCTATTGACACCACTTACCCAACAGCATCTGCTTACTTTGTGTCTCTGTTTCACAGTGTACTAATTCTCACAATATTTCAAACGTTTTCATTATTAATGTGCTTGTTCTGGTGATCTGTGATGTTACTATTATAATTGTTTGGAGGCACCATGAACCACACCCATATAAGATGGCAAACAATCGATAAATGTGTGTGCCCTGATAGTGCCACTGACTATCCATTCCCCGATCTCTCTCTTTCTCTTCAGGCCTACCTATTCCCTGAGACCTAACAATATTGAAATAAGTCCAGTTAATCACTACAATGGCTTCAATTGTTCAAGTGAAAAGAGTCACATGTATCTTGCTTTATCAAAATCTAGAAATGACCAAGCTTAGTGAGGAAGACATGTTGATAGGCTAGAAAGCTGAGATAAGCTAAAATCTAGGCCTCTTGCTCTAGTTATCCAAGTTGTGAATACAAAGAAAAAGTTTTTAACGGAAATTAAAAGTATTACTCCAGTGAACACATGAATTTTTAAAAAGTAAAACAACCTTATTACTGATATGGAGAGCATTTTAGTGGTCTAGGTGGATCAAACCAGCCACCACATTCCCCTAAGCCAAAGAATATTCCAGATCGAGGCCCTAACTTTCTTCAATTATATGAAGGCTGAGAGAGATGAGGAAGCTGAAGAACAATAGTTTGAAGCTAACAGAGATTGGTTGATGAAATTTAATAAAAGAAACCATCTTTATAACATAAAAGTACAAGGTAAAGCAGCTGATATAGAAACTGCAGCACAGCAAGTTATCCCGAAGATCTAGCTAAGTTAATTAATGAATGTGGCTACACTAAACAACACATTTTCAATGTATAGGAAATAGCCTCAGATTGGACATAGTTTGAAGCTAACAGAGATTGGTTGATGAAATTTAATAAAAGAAACCATCTTTATAACATAAAAGTACAAGGTAAAGCAGCTGATATAGAAACTGCAGCACAGCAAGTTATCCCGAAGATCTAGCTAAGTTAATTAATGAATGTGGCTACACTAAACAACACATTTTCAATGTATAGGAAATAGCCTCAGATTGGACAAAGATGCTATCTAGGACTTTCATAGCTAGAGAGAAGTCAATGCCTGGCTTAAAAGCTTCAAGAACAGCCAAGTTTCCTTGTTAGGAACAAACGCAGCTGGTGACCTTAAGTTGAAGCCAGTGCTCATTTACCATTCCTATAATCCAGAAGCCCTTAAGAATTGCACTAAATCGACTCTGCTTGTGCTCTATAAATAAAACAACAAAGCCTGGGTGACAGAACATCTGTTTACAACATGGTTTACTGAATAATTTAAGTCCACTGTTGAGATCTACTGTTTCAAAAAAATAAAAGATTATTTTCAAAATATTACTGCTCACTGACAATGTACCTGGTCAGCCAAGAACTCTAACAGACTATTACTACTACTGCTCTTATTATAACTGCCTCTGTTTTAATAGCACTACAACTCCTTTTTTAGTAATATGAAGAACATATTTCTGTCACTGGATTCTGAGCTTTTGGAGGGCAGAGCCACATGAGAAATTTACAAGTATTTTAAGTTCTAACTATAAAATACCTTCCAATTATCTAATATTCTATATATGTACAGGTTGAAATATATATATATATATGTGTGTGTGTGTATATATATATAATATATATATAACCATATATATATATAACCATATATATATATATAACCATTAT
>NW_006429686.1:179171-183457 GCF_000325575.1 Pteropus alecto | reverse complement strand
ATGTATATATATATATAATGTTAAAAAAATCAGAAGCTAAAATTAACATGTAAAGTTGAAGGTCTATAGGGAAGGTTACTAAATATTTCCTTATTCTTCAATAGTTACACTAAAATATTACTGTATTTGATATGGAAGTTAAATAGAACACTGTGCAGAAATGTAAATGACTCGTTGTAAGATATTAAGAAAATCATTTAAGGCATGAGAACTACTCACATGTTAACAGGTGATCAGAGAACTTACGGTTAGTATGAGTAATATGTGTTGCATTAACAGCAATATCAATAGTAGTAATGGGGATGACAATTATAAAAAGTATAAAAAGAATAAATGTTTGCTGTTTCCTTACTTTGCATGCAAAGTGCTTAGGAACTTCATGCAGATTAACTTATTTCATCATCACAACAAATGTATGGCTTGCAAACCACTATTGACCTGTACCATAAATTTATTGCGAGGATCAAATAAGGTAATAAATTAAAACACTTCAAGAATCTGAAATGGAAGATCAAAAAGAGGTATTATGCTATAATTACATTGCATTCCATATCTAAAACAAAATTAACGCAGTTATACTGTGTTAATTTACTGGTTACAAGCGACCTACCTTAAAAGGAGTAAGTTCTATAAGTAATTATTCTTAGTTAAAATCAGAACCTACCTGTGACATCAGAAACATGGCAGAGTGAGAGACGTCCCTAGATCTCTCCCCTTGAAACAACAATAAGCTGAACATCTAAAACTTAACAAAAAACACCCAAACTGAACACCAACACATTTGAACGTGGGAATATGTGCATAAGAGCTACCATAGGTCAGAACCCTGGGTGTTGGACGGTGGACTGGGAGAAACAAAGAAGATGCCGCTCACAGTTGGAGTTCCCTGCAGGAAGAGGAGGAGGGGAGAAGGTACAGCAGGTCCCCTGAACAACCCTGCCTGGGAGAGCTGTGAACTCCACATGACCTGAGGCAGTGCCAGTCATCAGGGAAGAAAGCAGAGAAGCGGGAACGTCAGAGAAGTAATGATGGCAGAGAAACAACAGTTGATTTTAACAACCATGGTTGCAAAACCAAGGCTGACCCACAGCCCCCAAACTCCAAACCAGAGAGCCCCTCCCCGCATATCCTCAGAGAACAAACACCGCGGAGCCCCAGGGGTACCTAAGCAAACACAACCGAAACTGTCATTAACACTGACAAGGACTGAGACTGAGGGTAGTGAGCATGACTAAACATCTATAAGAAAAAAAAAAAGCATTACTAACACTTTATATAAAGCAGGGATCCAAGAGAATTAAACACCACCTACTGGAAACCAAAACAAAAATGCCTTCTTTGCAACAAGTTAAAGAGAGAACATTATATAATGAATATTCTTTCTGGGAGGGGGAGGGAAGCAGAATACACATCCATTAATATCCAAGCAGAGAAAAAGTCCATTAAACACCATGAAAAAACAAGGAGACAAGTAATCTCAGAAAGAAAGAGAAAAATCTCCAGAAAATAAGTTTACAGACATAGAAATATTCCATTTAAATGACAGAGAATTCAGGACAGTACTTCTGAAAAAATTCAGTGAGATCAAAAATGATTCATAATAACAATGTCAATAATTGACAAAACAACTAGATGAGCAGAATGAGTTCTTTAGCAAAAAGACTGAAACCCTCAAAAAATTCAAATAGAACTTCTGGAGGTGAAAAAACACACTGCAAGAGTTTAAAAATGAAATAGCAAGCTTGGGAAATAGAGTTAACCAAATGGAGAAAATGATCAGTGATATCGAAGACAGAAATCTAGAAATAAATCAGAAGGAAAAAGAGAGAAAAGGAAGAATGAAAAATAATGAAAGAGAAATACAAGAACTAGCTGATACCATCAGGAGAGAAAACATATGAATAATGGGCATTCTTGAAGGCAAGGAAAAAGAACAGGGATTAAAGCATTTTCAGACAAATAGTTGATGAGAATTTACTAAATCTAAGGAACGAGCAGGAGCTTGGAATTCAAAAAGTCAACAGAACACCCAATTATCTCAACCCAAAAAGGCTTTCACCAAGACACATCATATTAAAATTATCAAAAATCAATGACAAAAACAGAATTATCAGGGCAGCCAGGGAGAAGAAAATGATAACTCATAAAGGAAAACCCATTAGATTATCATCAGAATTCTCATCACAAACCTTACAAGCCAGAAAGGAGCGGAATAAAATATTCAAACTACTATAAGAAAGGAATTGCCAGCCAAGAATTATGTATCCAGCTCAGCTCTCTTTTAGATATGAAGGAGAAATAAAGACATTTCCAGACATACAAAAATTGAAAGAATTCTCCATTACGATGCCCTGTACTACAGGAAATTCTGAAAGAGGTCAGCTCACCTAAAGCAATATAACAAAAAAAAAATACATAATTAGGAATAAGGTGACTATCAAGTTGATAAAAGCAGAGGGGTGCAATCCTTACTAAAAACAGGGCAATATAAGCTTAAACAATAAGAGGAAATTTGCTATACTAAGATACTAATGAACGTTCAGCATACGTAAGGACAAATTGAGAAAACAATGACTGAAAAGGGAAGGATTCAAAGATCCAAGTTCGGAAAGGGGAATGGAGATGAGGCACGCACAGAACAAAGTGGATGACTGTATGTATAACTATCTTTACATGTTTGTAATGGTAAACACATGCCAAAGATTCAGAACTGAAGTATATAACATAAAAGAAGGACCAGAGGCAAAACCCACAAAAGCCAACCAACCAACCAAACAAACAGAAAAAACCAGAAACACAAGGACAAGGAAGCAATTGAAACACTGAGCTACCAGAAAGCAAAAGATAAAATGGTTAAAGAAGACTTCATATTTCAATAATCACCCTAATGTAAATCGAATGAACTCACCAATAAAAAGGCACTGAGTTGCAGATTGGATAAAAAAAAAAAACCCATATGCTGCCTCCAGGAGACACATCTCAGGTACAAGAAAAATATAGACTCAAAGTGAAAGGATGGAAAATGATATTTCAAGCAAATGGCATTTGGAGAAAAGCGGGAGTGGGGGTACTAATATCAGATGAAATAGACTTCAATATAGAAAAGTTAAGAAAGATACTGAGGGACACGTCATAATGATAAAGGGAATCATACACCAAGAAGAAATAACACTTATTAATACCTATGCTCCCAATCATAGAGCCCCAAAATATGTAAAGAAATTACTAACAAAACTAAAGAGAGAAACAGACCAAAACACTATCGTAGTACTTAAGTACTCCACTGTTGGATCTGGACAGACCATCCAAACAAAAAATCAATAAGGAAATAATATCTTTAAATGACACATTAGTCCAACTGGACATAATTGACATTTACAGAGCCTTTCATCCCAAAATGGCTAATTATATATCCTACTGTAGTGTACATGGACCATTCTCAAGATTTGACCACATACTGGGACACAGAGATAGACTCAACAAATATAAAAGGATTGAAATCATATGAACCATATTCTCTGATCATAATGCTTTGAAATTAGAGCTCAACTGTAAAAAAGAAAGTGAGAAGAACCACAAATACATGGAGATTAAACAACATGGTACTGAAAAATGACTGGGTCAGAGAAGAAATAAAAATGAGATCAACAGATACATAGAAACAAAGGATAATGATAGTACAACATATCAAAACTTTTGGGACATGGCAAAAGCGGTCATAAGAAGAAAGTCATATCATTACAGGCCTATCTCCAAAAACAAGAAAGAGCTCAAATAAATAGCCTAATGCTTCATCTTAAAAAACTAGAAAAGGAAGAACAAATGAAGCCTAAAGTCAACAGAAAAGGTAAAGCAGCTGATATAGAAACTGCAGCACAGCAAGTTATCCCGAAGATCTAGCTAAGTTAATTAATGAATGTGGCTACACTAAACAACACATTTTCAATGTATAGGAAATAGCCTCAGATTGGACAAAGATGCTATCTAGGACTTTCATAGCTAGAGAGAAGTCAATGCCTGGCTTAAAAGCTTCAAGAACAAGCCAAGTTTCTTGTTAGGAACAAACGCAGCTGGTGACCTTAAGTTGAAGCCAGTGCTCATTTACCATTCCTATAATCCAGAAGCCCTTAAGAATTGCACTAAATCGACTCTGCTTGTGCTCTATAAATAAAACAACAAAGCCTGGGTGACAGAACATCTGTTTACAACATGGTTTACTGAATAATTTAAGTCCACTGTTGAGATCTACTGTTTCAAAAAAATAAAAGATTATTTTCAAAATATTA
>NW_006429686.1:174170-177538 GCF_000325575.1 Pteropus alecto | reverse complement strand
ATTATTGACATTTTTTTCTTCTTTACAGTTTTAATGTTTTCTAAGTTTTATTTTTATGAACTTTATTGGGGTAACATTTGTTAATACAATTATAGAATTTCAGGTGTACATTATAATTTGACATCTGTGTATTCTATTGTGTGCTTATCACCCAAAGTCCAGTTTCCTTCAGCTACCATATATTTGATTCCCTTTACCCACTTCACCCTCCCCCTATCCCCTGTATTTGAACTCCTTTAACTGTCTACCTGCCCCCTCCTCTCCCATCCCCTACCCCCTGGTAACCACTAGTCTATAATCCATGTCTGAGAGTCTCTGTTTGTTTGTTCTGTTCATTCGTTGCTTTTAGGTTTATATTCCACATGTAAGTGATATCATGTGGTTTTCAACATTTTCTGCCTGGCTTATTTTGCTTAGCATGATTATTTCGAGGTCCATCCATGTTGTCACACAAATTTCATCTCTTCTTATGGCTGAGTAATATTCCATTGTATATACCACTGCTTCTTTAGCCAGTTATCTATTGTAGGACACTCTGGTTGCTTCCATGTCCTGGCCACTGTGAATAATGCTGCTATGAACATCAGTGTGCAAATATCTTTTCGGATATGGATTTTCAAGTCTTTGGGGTAAATACCCCATAGAGGGAGTGCTGTATCATATGGTAGATTCATTCTTAGTTTTTTTCAAGACCCTTTATAGTGTTTTCCATAGTGAAAGCACCAATTTGCAGGCCCACCAGCACTGTATGAGGGTTCCTTTTTCTCCGCATCCTCTCAAGCATTTGTTCTTACTTGTTCTGTTAATTATAGCTATTCTAACAGGTGTGAGATGGTATCTCATTGTGGTTTTGACTTGCATTTCCCTAATAGTTAACGATCTGAGTATCTATTCAAATATTTGTTGGCCATTTGTATTGACATTTATTTAATGATTCAGACCGGGTCTTTGATAACAATTCTATATTATTCCATTGAATCCTCACAAATCTCCCAATAATATAAAATTTTTATTACTTTTAACTTATAATCTTCTTTTAAAGATTAAATGAAGTAAAATATATGATACATTCCTGATGATGTTATTATGTTTTCTGCACCAATTAAATCAAAATTATTAATAAAATTGTGATTTCCTTTTCAAAAACTCATAACAAATGCACTCAGTACCTTTTTTGCCCCTTTTAATATTTTTTACAGAAGGTAGAGGGGAAAGGGAAGAGGGAAGGAGACAGGGAAAAAAATTAAATCATTTCTTCAAATAAATAAATAAATAATAGATTAACAAAAATGATAATTTTTTTTATTTTATAAGCCCAATTCAGTTGACATACAATATATTAATTTCACATGTATAACATGTATGAAGTCATCACTCTAATAAATCTAGCACCCATATGACACCATACATAGTTACCACAATATTATTAACTATATTCCCCTTGCTATACTTTACATCCCCATGACTATTTTGTAACTACCAATTTGTACTGTGTAATCCCTTCCCCTTTATTCCCACCCCCTCAACCCCACTCCCATCTGGCAGCCCTCGAAATGTTCTCTGTATCTCTTTTTGTTTATTTTGTTCTTTAGATTTCACATGTAAATGAAATCATATGGCATCTGTCTTTCTCTGTCTGACTTACTCTACTCACCACAATAACCTCTAGGCCCATAAATGTCATTGGAGATGTCAAGATTTCTTTTTTTTATGACTCAGTAACATTCCATTATATATAGGTACCATCCCTTCTTTATCCATTCATCCATTGATGGACACCCCGTATTCCTCCATATTTTGGTTATTGTAAATAATGTTTCAATGAACATATGGATTCACATGTCCCTTCAAAGTAGTATACTGAGTTTCTTCAGGTAAGTACCCAGAAGTGGGATTACTGGGTCCTTATCTGTCTTCTGTTATAGCCTTTGCTTTAATGTCTGTTTTGTCTGATACAAGTATTCTTACCCCAGCTTATTTTTTTTTTATTTCCATTTTCATGAAATACCTTTATCCATCCCTTTCTTTCAGCTTGTGTGGGTCTTTCAATCTGAAGTGAGTCTCTTGAAGGCAGCATATGTAAGGTTCTTGTTTTCTTATCCACTCAACCACTGTATCTTTTTTTAAATTTTATTTTATTATTAGTTTCAAGTATACAGTACACTGGTTAGACATTTATATAGTTTATGAAACAATTTCCCTGATTATTCTCTCTCTCTGCTGGCTCTACACCTAGCCATTACATTGCTGCTGACTGAATTCCCTATGCCATGCTCCCCATCCCCATGACCATCTATCAACTACTAATTTGTGCTTCTTTAATGCTTCAGCATTTTCTCCCCGCCCCAACTCTCCTCCCCTCTGGCGGTCACCATATTTTCTTCTCTATTTGTGAGTCTGTTTTCAATTAGTTTGTTCTTTTGGTTCCTTAGATTCTGCATATGAGTGAAATCATATGGTATTTATCTCTGTGTCTGACTTATTTCACTCAGCATAATAACCTCTATGTCCATCCATGTCGTTGTGAATAGTAGGAATTCATTTTTTATGGCTGAGTAATATTCCATTGTATATACGAACCATAACTTCTTTATCCAATCGTCTGTTGATGGGCATTTAGGTTGCTTCCATATCTTAGTTATTGTAAATAATGCTGCAATGAAAATAGGAATGCATAGATCTTTATGAATTATTGTTTTGAATTTCTTTGTATAAATACCCAGAAGTGTAATTACTGGGTCAAAAGGTAGAGCCACTTTGAATTTCTTGTGAAACCTCCAGACTGTGTTCAATGGTGGCTGTATCAATTTGTAATCCCACCAACAGTGTATGAAGGTTCCCTTTTTTCCACATCCTCACCAACACTTATTGTTATTTGATTTATTGATAATAGCCATTCTGACAGGTGTAAAGTGATATCTCATTGTGGTTTTAATTTGCATTTCTCTGATGATTAGTGACATTGAGCATCTTTTTATGTGTCTGTTGGCCATCTGTATTTCCTCTTTGGAGAAATCTCCATTCAAGTCTTTTGTCCATATTTAAAATTGATTGTTTTGTTGTTGTTGAGTTGTATGAGTTCTTTATATATTTTGAATATTAACCCTTTATCAGATGTATCATGAGCAAATATCTTCTCCCTTTCAGTAGATTGTCTTTACGTTGTTGATGATTTCCTTTGCTGTGCAAAAAATTTTAGTTTGATGGAGTCCTATTTGTTTATTTTTTTTCCTGTTTCCCTTGCTCAAGGAGATATGTCTGAAAAGAAATTCCTAGTAGCAATTACTGCCTAAGTTTTCCTCAGAAGTTTTATGGTTTCAGGTCTTACATTTAAGTTTTTAGTCTATTTAAGGTCTATTCCTGTATCT
>NW_006429686.1:170925-173726 GCF_000325575.1 Pteropus alecto | reverse complement strand
ATCCGAGAGCATAGTATATGATTCCATTTATTTGTATTATGTTCAGTTTTTTTTTCCCTCAGTGTCTTACAGTTTTCTGAGAACTGATCTTTTACCTCCTTGGTTAAATTTATTCTTAGGAATTTTTTTATTCAATTGTAAGTTTGATTATTTTCTTAATATCTCTTTCTAATAGTTTATTAGTGTATAAAAATGCAACTGATTTCTGTATACAAATTTTGTATCCTGCTGCTTTACTGAATTATTTAGTTACACCAGTTTTTTTATGTTTGTTTTTTTTTTGTGTGGAATTTTTAGGGATCTCTCTATATAGTATCATTTCATTTGCAAATAATGACAGTTTTACTTCTTCTAACCAGTTTGGATGACTTTTATGTCATATTCTTGTCTATTTGTAATAACCATGACTTTCAATACTATGTTGAAGAAAAGTGGTGAAAGAGGACATCTTGTCTTATTCCTTATTCTTTAACAATTTCTTATTAAAGAAAAAGTTTTAAGCTTTTCACTGTTAAGTATGATATTAGCTGTAGGTTTGTCATATATGGCCTTTATTATGTTGAGGTATATTCTCTCTTTTTCCACTTTTGAGAGAGTTTATCTCATAAATGGATGCTGGATTTTGTCAAAAGCTTTTTCTGCATCTATTAATATGATCATATGGTTTTTATCTTTCGATTTGTTAATGTGGTGTATCATATTAAACGATTTGCAGATATTGTAAACATTGCATTGCATCCCAGGAATAAATCCAACTTAATCATGGTGTATGGTATTTTTAATGTATTGCTGAATTCAGTTTGCTAATATTTTGTTGAGGATTTTTGCATTAATATTCATAAGAGATATCAGCCTATAGTTTTCTTTTTTTGTAATGTCTTTGTCTGGTTTTGGAATTAAGGTAATTGTAGCCTCATAAAAGGAATTAGGGAGCATACCCTCTTCTTCAATTTTTTGGAGTAGTATGAGAAGAATAGGAGTTAATTCTTTAAATGTTTGGTAAAATTCTTCTGTGAAGCCATCTGATTAGGACTTTGTTTTTTTGGGAGTTTTTTTATTAGTGATTCGATTTTGTTGGTGGTAATCGGTCAGTTCAGATTTCCTGTTTCTTTTTGACTCAGTCTTGGGAGATTGTATGTTTCTAGGAATGTGTCCATTTCTTCCAGATTGTCCAATTTGTTGGCATATAATTGCTCATAGTATTTTCTTATGATCGTTTGTATTTTTGTGGGGTCTGCAGTTATTTCTCTTCTTTCATTTCTGATTTTATTTATTTGAGTCCTTTCTCTTTATTCCTTGATGAGTCTGGTTAAGGATTTACCAATTTTGTTTATCCTCTCAAAGAACCAGCTCTTGGTTTCATTAATTTTTCATGTTGTTTTTCTAGACTCTATTTTGTTTATTTCCATTCTAATCATTATTATTTCCTTCCTTCTACTCATTTTGGGCTTTCTTTGCTCTTCTTTTTCTAGTTCTTTTATGTATAAGTTTAGATTGTTTATTTGAGCTTCTTCTTGTTTCTTGAGGTAGCCTGTATTGCTATGAATTTCCCTCTTAGGACTACTTTCTCCATGACCCATAGATTTTAAGTCGTGTTTTTATTTTCATTTGTCTCTAGATATCTATTTCTTCCTTGTTGTTAATCTTATTGTTAATCCATTCATGGTTTAGTAGCATGTTACTTAGCCTCCATGTGTTTCTATATTTTCCAGCTTTTTTTCTTGTAGTTGATTTCTAGTTTCATACCTTTGTGATCAGAGAAGATGGTTGATATGATTTCAATCTCCTTAAATTTATCGATACTAGTTTTATATCCTAACATGTGGTCTATCCTCGAAAATGTTCCATGTGCACCTGAGAAGAATGTATATTTTTCTGCTTCAGGGTGAAATGCTCTGAAAATATCTTTTAAATCCATCTGTTCTAGTGCGTATTTTAGGCCCATTGTTTCCTTGTCGATTTTTAGTCTGGAAGATCTGTCCACTGGTGTCAATGGGCAACCATCCTCTCTTTTGATTGGAGTATTTAATCAATTTATATGTGAAGCAATTGTTGGTAAATGTGTAATTATTGCTATTTCTGATATTTTTTTCTTCTTAAAAAAGTTTCTCTAATATTTCTTGTAATACTGGTTTGATGGTGACGAACTCCTTTAGCTTTTTATTGTCTGGGAAGCTCTTTATCTGTTCCTTGATTCTAAATAATAGATTGGCTGGGTAGAGTATTCTTGATTGTGGTTTCTTGTTTTTCATCACTTTGACTATTTCCTTCCTATCCCTTACTGCCTGTAAAGTTTCTGTTCAGAAATCAGCTGACAATCTTATGGGAGCTCTCTTGTAGGTAATTGAACGCTTTTCTCTTGCTGTTTTTAAGATTCTCTCTTTGTCTTTAACCTTTAGCATTTTCATGATGATGTGTCTTGGTGTGGGCTTCTTTGTTTTTGTTTGTTTGTTTATTTGTTTTATGGTGACCTTGGTTAATGAAATCCAATAAGTTTCAGCTGTACACTTTAACAATAAGGCACATATATATTTACACTGTGCGTTCAATTCCCATAGTTAGATTTCTTCCTGTCACCACATATTTGACCCCTTTTACCCACTATATATCCCCTCCCCGCTGCCCCTACCCTCTGATAACCACTCGTCTATTATTCATGTCTATGAGTCTCTGTTTGTTTGTCTAGTTCATTTGTTGCTTTTAGGTTTATATTACACATATAACTGATATCATGTGGTTTTCAACTTTTTCTGCCTGGCTTATTTCTCTTAGCATGATTATCTCAAGTTCCATCCATGTTG